>NC_056597.1:34447639-34750428 GCF_018340385.1 Cyprinus carpio
ATAAATATAGACGTGTAAATACATGTAAATATTTTCAAAATATATAATGTATGTGTCTGTTATTTATTACCATACATAATAAATATACACAGAAGATATTATGCAACACAAAACGTTTCTTTTGTATGTGATTAATCGAGATGAATCGTTTGACACCCACTACTACGAACCTTTAAGAAACAAAGTTAATTTAGCATTTTCATATTAAAAACCTAAATATTAGTGCTAAACCACATTGTTGCAAACCATGTAGAATAGAAAATGCCATATAAAATCATATTAAAGCAGAACTAATTATGCATGGTACTATATACATGTATACAATGCAATGGGGGATGGTATTACTGCTTTGCACATATGCTCCGCCCCCTTTTTGAATCAACCGGTCTAGCAGTGGCTTCCTGCATGTTTTTATTTAAAGCCTTAGTTTTTTTTAAGTGAACGGCCTCACTTATTTTCCCTTGCATTGTGCCTAGTTTCACAAAATAAACTTTTTTAAATTTCAACCTGTTTATCCTCGGTGCACTTTTTGAGGCACAATTTAAGAAGTGAATGAATGAATAGCTAAAATTGATGAGGGACCAAACAACCCAGATTGATGAGCAAGAGTGACTTTTGCCTTAGGCAGAATAGACTGCTCAAAAGCCAGCTGAAGCCTCGGAGGGTGATATCTGACAAGCTGGCGGGGTGAGGCGTTTCCCTCCTGCTCCAGAGGGAAGGTGTTCGTCGACAGAGCTCCAGTCACCCCACTTCTGACTCCTTAAGCCCCTCGCTGGTCTCTGATCTCTGCATATTCCCCACCCGACCCCCCAACGCACGAGTCACAGAGTGACTTCACTGTCCAACAACAAAGGATCCTTTCATAACACAACGCTATCCACACACTCACAGCTAACCTCCACGCTGATGCTGGAGATGAGCGCACGCTCGACTCAACCCGAGCTGCAGTTCACTTCAATCTGTTTGTAATGTGTGAGAGAGACGAGACCGTCCTGTTTGTTATGGCCATTTTAGCAGTGCAATAGAGAGAACTTTGTTTTGATAAGCTCCAAACGCTTATTATCTCAGATTTATATTAACGTAAAATGCAAAGTTTAGTTGGTTTTGTTGTATGTTGTTACTAGTCTGTTTTTTTATTTATTCATCTGTTATGAAATTATAAACAAATGTGAAAGATTTGCACATTTTCATCAATGTCATGTTTTGCATGAAAAACTTGTCTGGATAGACAAAATGTGGCCACAGAAGATCACAGTGTTTAACAGAACCGCAACCACAGAAGTTTGTACATTTATCCCTCCTCTTTTTACATAACCATTGGTGTGCATTAATGATTTAGAGCATCAGACCCAATGCATGCTGGTCCGTCAGTTTAGTGCAGAATCTGTTGTCTTGGAGAGCAGCTGTACTCTTAGCCGAGTCAGCATATGAACAGTGTTTGTGTTGCACTGAATTAAACATACAAGGGAGTTTGATGATGATGGAATAATTAGCCGAAAATATATCCTAAAATTCAAAAAGGACAGAGCCGAATGGATCCGGAGATCAGCTGAAGAGATGAGTGTGAGAAAGAGAAGAAAGACATGAGATCAGTGGAGAACAAAAACAGCGAAGGGACAGTGTTTGTGTTCATGAACAAAATAAACAAGATTTTTATGATACTGAATATCATTGGTGACATTTTTGTAGGAACAATAAAATAAAAAAACGCTTTTTATTTTTTGATTTACTTTTTTTAATACAAAAATTTTTATTAAAATGTTTGTTATGCATTTCAGCATGTAAGTGTGCACAAAATAACAGAACGACCTAGCCCTGCTGACATCATTTTTTTTACAACAGCTTTTCAAAAAAACTTTAACGTAAAAATTGGTACATAACTTGATAGCATTTTTGTTATAATGGTTGTGTTTTTTCATTAATTTAGAAATTTCGACCAAATGGAAAAAAAAATGGACAAGAATTTTCTAAATTTTCTAAAATAATCTAAAATAGTATAATGTCTGAAATGAAGTAATGCTAAAACTATTCAATATAAAACAACTTTTCTTTAAAGGTTTGAAGTTTATTATTTTATTTCTTTATTGATGACAGTGGTGGCTAGTACCACAATGTCACAGTTTTTGTTGACAAAAACTTTTGTAGTGCTCATTATTCTCATATCAGATGATTTTAAACTGACTTTATAACCTCAGAAATGACAGACTACACTCTTAAAAATAAAGGTTCCAAAAGGGGTTTTCACAGCAATGCCATGAAAAACCAGTTTTGGTTCCCCAAAAGAACCTTTCAGTGAACAGTTCTTAAAAAGAGACATTTTTTCTTAGTTGAAGAACATTTTAAAAATCTAAAGAATCTTTTTCCACTTTAAAGAAACTTTTTTAACATCCATGGAGCGTTTTGTGGAATGAGATGCGGATAGGATGACTAATTCAAAGTTCTTTAGAGAAAGAAAAAGGTTTAACTTTTGCAAGGAGCGTCGTAGATGATAAAAACATGACTTAACAACAAGGGGAATTAACACATTTATCGAGACTTGAGAACTGAATCAAGCAGACCCACTAGGTTTTTCACACATGGGGAGACATAAGAACTTAAAGGCGCCAGGGTCAAGATCACCCCTATAAGTCAAAAAAAATCACTTGGACCAAACAGTACTACTTCGGTTTTTGTTTTTGTGAGATTATGTGTAAGCCTATACTTTAAGCTTCCTGTAACCACGCCAGCAGGACCTCTATAGAGCTTGAATCATTGTGTTTTAAGGGGCAGGTACTTATTGTGGTGTCATCAGTGTATAAGAAGTGAAAGATACTCCATATTTTAAAAAGATGGAGCCCAATGGCAGCAGGTATAAAGAGGAGACAATGTTGGAGCAAGAATAGATCCTGAGGGAACACCACAGGAGAGATGTGCTGCTGAAGAAGTGTGTTTTCCAATGCATACAGAAAACTTCCTGTTAGTTAAAAAGGATTGAAACCAAATTGGAATGCAACGGTGCCTATGAATGCCTACAATATTTTCTAGTCGGGAAATAAGAATTGTATGATCAACAATATGAAAGCTGAGCTAAGATCTAAAAGGGACCAGAGCAACAGCTCATAGCTGAGAATTCAAAGCTGAGACATCATCCTGAGCAGAATATTAACGCTGACAATCTCAGACTATCATACACAAATGGCCCGACAGCTGTCAGTCAGTCAGTCAACGTTGCTGATCAATCAGTGACTGTTTAACGACAACCAAAGCATACCTTCTCACAACAAAGAAACAGTGTAAAAACACCTGCATATATAGAAATTAATAAACAAGACATAGAAAACAAGTAAAGCAGACACTAGATCTAAATATGAGAAATATATGCTGAACTCTCTGAAACCAATTTTTCATTTTAATTTACAGGTTAATTTCATTCAGCACATATAGGCTAGAAAATTATTTATTTCGTAGACTAACAAAAGTTTTAAAATTTCTTTTGGTTTTGTTAATTAATTTCTTTGGAGTTCAGATGCATTTTGAAAACTTCCAAAAAACTTCATAATAAAATAAAAAAAACAAAAATTAAATGTGCCCGGGCTGACTTACAGTGTTTTAAATTTCCATTCACTAAAGGAAGCTTACCTCTTCTCAGATATGCGCCAAACTAAAGAAAACTCCATCCAGGTGGACAGACTCAGGAGTTGTCGAAATAAGTGAGAACAGTAGTTCTGTATGTCGGATAAAATGCTAAAAATAATCACGTAAGGAGTGAGGCAGGATGTCCCCAGCAGTCTCCGTGCACTGACAGCTCTCCAGAATAACTCTGCGTCTGTCTACGAAGCGCGAGAGCTGACGTCATGGGAAAGGCACCGCGAGGATTATGGATAAATGAAGTCCGCCCATTAGTCACCCCTTTCTTTTGGATTTGTAGATGTTATAAACCCCAAAAATGTGTTGTTAGTGGCCTCATGAATAATAATATAATACCATTGCAGCTATAAACAACATTATACTAGGTTTTTTTCTTTCAATGTCACACCTTGTACCATTTCATTACCGTACGATAGAATGTCATATAGAATAACAACTCCAAAAGAACAATGCTAAATGTACTAAAATGTGACTGCACTGGACGAGTGATAGACGAGAATAGAACAGAATAGAATAGAATAGAATAGAATAGAATACAATAGAATAGAAAGGGATCGGCATTTCATAACAATAGAAATACAAAACCCGTTAGTAGAACAGAACAGAACAGCACAGAAATCAGCATGTAAGGGAAGGCAGGGAATGTTGCATTTATTGTCCATAAGAAGATAAAAAACAGTATATAACAGAAAAGAACAGACAGACTATAATGAGATAGGATAGAAAAGATATGAGAGTAGATAGAGTAGATAGATAGATTAGCTAGATTAGATACAGAGATAGATATAATTGTAAGATAGATAGATTAGATGATAGTTAGCATTTTTAGCTACTGGCTTAGAGAAGGATAGGACCAGACAGACAGATAGACGATGTGTGAACAGATCAAACGATAGATGAGAGATAGACTAGGGCATAGATTACGGTTATGCTAGAGGAAGATCGCTTCAGATGATATGTTGCATTAGACTATGGCATAAGAAATAAAAAAGCCTAGATATATTAACAGAGACAGAATAACATAGTAGAATAGAATAGAGTTAGACGATAAAATAGAATAGACCAGACCAGAATAGAATGTTTAGGGAAGGATCAGGGATATGTTCGACTTTTACTTGGCAAGATGAATTAAACAGAACAGACAGACATGACACACAGACAGCAGAACACAGATGTAGATAGATATATTAGATAGATAGGATAGGAATAGATAGATTAGAATAGAAGATAGATAGTAGAGATTAGTATATAGATAGTTAGGATTCATTAGATAGATAGCTCAGACTAGACGCTAGTAGTAGACTAGCATAATATGGACATACGAACAGCACGCAAAATTAGACTTGATAGATATGAATTAGATACAATTTCATAGACTAGACTAGACTAGACTATTAGCTATAGGATAGACATAGATTAGAAGTAGACACGAACAGAATACGCGATAGATAGTATAAATTTGATATCGATTAGTGCTAAAATAGTATGCAATAGATCCGATTTCTAGCATAATATAGATCCATAAAATAGATAGAATATAGAATAAGAATGTAAATCCGACTTGATTAGGTACAGACAACAACAATCAGACTAGATAGACTAGATAGATTGACTGGACGCTAGACTTGGGGTATCCCCAGACAGAATAGATAGCACGATGCTGTAGAATAAATATTGAATAGAATAGATCTATATAGAATAGAATAGAAATTAGGAACTCAGAAGCTTACATACTAGATTAGAACAGAATAGAATGAATGGCATATACAGCGTAAGATATATAAAATCGTTTAGCAATAGACAGACTAGTATAGCCAAAATAGCAATCAGATGATAGAAATAGAAAATAATAGACTAGAGCAGTTTTTACAATGTGGGAATATAAAATCCCAGGGCAGATCATGTTGTCTCGTCGGCTACCCAATTAATTTGTTTGACTAGAGCGAGTGTTTGTCATGCGTAGATTAGGGTAGTCCGATGATGGTGTGTTAGAAGACACAGGTCGACAGTCAGGACAGTATCCCACACAAACAGGCAAACATGGGACAGCCATGAGCGTTTACTACTCACAAGTTTTAACCTGTATGTCTCTACTTCAGACATACAGCAATCCCCAAAAGTACCCCGTAACATAGTCAGATTTAGCAAGGATAGCTCCACACGGCATTAAAACACTATAGATCGATCCTCTGCCGTAGGCAAGCTGATACCTGGCACAGGGCACTAATCTGCATGTGTTCTATGTCAATATCGGTCTGTCATGACCGTCGTCTGTCGCTTCAGCCTCGATCTCTTCGTGGTGTTCCCTCGTCAGGAGTCACGGATCACGCATTCGGGAGGCGTTGTTTTCACCCCCCCCCCTTCCTCTCTAAAGTAGTACGTCGAGATGGAGTCCTGGTTCCCCGCGACATCAACACACGCACTACATAGCAACCGCCTGCGCCGACTTGCTCTGAACGTGCATGTGGGTTAAAGTTCGCGCCCCTCTGCCACGGCCTTACATATGAAAATCGACTATGCTAACGCCGGCAAATATTAACTTATACCGTCACTGCCAAGGGCCTTGTTGTCATGCTGTCATGGAGACAGTTGCCCCTAGTATGATTACTGTTTACACCGTGTTTTATACCCTGAACTTGGACGGGAAGAGGGGAAACAAAAAGGACTGCTTGGCTGGTGCTCTCTTGATGTCTCGTAGTGTGTGTGGTGTGGTGAGTGTGTTTATAGCCTGGCGTAGGATATAGAAAGATAATATTGTTGAAAGTCTTTTGTCCCCATGACACATTAGTTTGTTGTGTGTTACATGTCTAGTTCTTTTCGCTGCTCTGTGGATCTCCAACATTCCGTGCACCATAGACAATGCAGAACCAATCAATGAGTATGACCGAGCAGAGCTTTAGGATTGCACTTACCGCTCTTCAACAAAGGATTTCAAACGACCGACTGCACAACTTTTAGACTTGAATGACAGACAGACAGGTTTGTTGGAACAAATGAGATTAGATAGATAGTTTGACATAGTATCAGATGTATCGATAGATAGATGCTGGATTCGATAGATTAAGCCAGCTGCCAGCACAAGCCTGACAGAACAATCTAGTACTTGGTGGTTGTACTATGTTTTCTTTACTATTTTTATACAGAAAATGACAGATTGTTTAACAGACTGTTGAACCAGATAGATAAATCGCTAGATAGATAGATAGATAGATAGATATAAGATAGATAGAATAATGATAGATAGATGGATGGATTGATGATGGATGGATGGAGGATGGATGGATGGATGTATGGACATGCAGATAATAGTAGGACAACGAGAAAAAGGTGACAGCCAGACAGACAGACCGACAGACAGATAGATAGATAGTAGATATATAGATAGATAGATAGATGATAGCTAGATGATGATAGATCGATAGATAGAATAGATGAGGGTGTTTCGTAGTATTCCGGTAAGGCAGACATCCTAAAGTTTGCTCTCTATCGCCACTGCTGTATATACCGCACAACACAACACATGTGTCTGTTGTGCTGGCCTTCATCTTTATTCAACCGGAACCGTAATGCCCTCGTTCAGTCCACGGTCCTCCCTCGTCAAAATAATGAGTTTTCCATAGCGAATGTTTTTACAGCTCAGTGGAACGAACGTCCTGTCTGTCCCCTGCAACTCCTTTCCTCCATATCCTCGAGCTTGAATGATGATGGTAACACATTTCACTCTTATACGCAACTGTAGGCCTGCATACCAGTTGTTTGATTCATCATTATTTAATCTCATCCTTTTCACTTATGGAATTCTGCGGTATTCTATGTATCATGAGATTTACATGTTTATAACACTAAAACAGTGATTGCGCAGAAGCTGCTCTTTTCACAGCTTTTCCTAAAACTCCCATAAGAATCCCCAATGAATAATAAAAGTCATTGGCGCTTTTGGTAAATTTAATGATTCTGACAGCGACAGCTCATTTGGTCGTGAAGAATCTTAGAGATCATTTAGTTAAAATTCGATTTTGACTTTTAATTGCTACAAATATGATGTTCAATATAATATAAAGATATTTCATTTTGAGTTTTTTTTTTCCTCTTTTCATTGCGTTTGCTTTGCCACTGGTACTTCACATGTGCCCCGGGATGGTTTCTCAAACTTTGGCTAACGAACATTCTTCCATTCCGTGAATAGAACGCGTGCGTTATGTTATCTGTGTTAAATAGCCTAATGGTTAAAAAACATGTTAGATCAAAAACGTTATTTTGTTCAATGCGCCATGGTGCCATCAAAAAAAAAAAACATGTTGTCTACTTTTAGTTCTGATGTGGGTCAATCCTTTTTTTCCATACACTGCCTCCTATACTTTGATTTTCAAATTAATGTCTTGTTAAACTTAACATTTTATAGCTTTTCAGTGGAGTTTGTGGAAAGGTGCTGAGTTTTGCAAGAATTAATTTTGACTTTATTATTATCAAAGTCATGTCTCCACACACTATAATGACGTGAACAAAAAAAAATAATAATAATCCAAAAACACTTTTTCTTCTCAGTCCAGTGGGTCATAAACACAGACTGAAGTCATTTAGCTGATTAAGATTTTAGACAAGCGCTCGGCTTAACATGATCCCACGTCAGAATGCAAACCCTGCTGGCGCGCTCTGATTGGACGAAGCGTCTTTCTGCTGGAGACCGTGTCCTGGATCCCGACCGAAGCCCGAGCGCTCCGGGCTTTCAACTGGTGGATCCTTCGTGGGACCTCGGTTGAGCGCAGTCGCGACACGAACGTGTGAGTATTTTCATAATAGATGCCGCGGAAACTAAGTTTGTGCAGCCAGCGAGCCCCATGACTAGAGAATTCGCCACGCACTGATGGTTTAAAGGAACCGCCACATTAACATCTAGTCATCGATTTTTACTTACCCTCGTGTCTTCCAAACATGTTTAGAAAACGTTAACACTTTGTTAACAATGTAAGTGAACGGGGATGGAGCAGTCAATTTCCAAAAAGAAGTGCATACGACTTGTGGCGCTATATTGTCCCTTATGAAGCAACCACTAGTTTTGTGTGAAGAAACAAATTTGGCACAAAACAGTTTGTTTACGTAGTTCAAATGTCATTGTTCTAGTATGTTTTTTATATTTCCCTGACAACTTTTAATATGCCGAATCGCATAGAGATTTAGAGCACGATTTTCAATAAGCAATGATTTAATTCAGATCCGTGGAATATAATTATTATGTATTGTAAGGATATTTTCTATGTGCCTTTTGTTCTCTGGGGCTTGACAGCTCCAGTCTCCATTCCACTTTCCTTGTGTGTAAAAGAAGCAGTTTGGTATGTGCATTTGTATGTTCACTCAGTGAATCAGTGTTTCCTCCACCTTTCAGTGCTGTGTATCTGTACGTGTAATGTGCATGTTTTTTGGCACAAACGGCGACCGCTTAAAACTTCCTGCTTGTGCTTTGTCCACCACAGAGAACCAGCGATCTGGCAGTTCAGAGCGCAAAAAGATGAGCAACAGAAACTGGTAATGACCTGACAGATGTGGTGTGTGTTTTTATATGTTCATGCTGTGTTGTCACGTCGCTGTGCTGTGTTTGACAGGCCGTGCCCTCCTGTGGCTGCATCCGGTGTGCAATGAGACCGGGGAAGAAAAATCACGATCATGGGCGTCGTGAATGCAGATCCGGACCGTTAGCTTTGTAAACACACAGACACACCACAAGTGCTCACACACGTGCTGGAACCACCCTGGAGACACAGCTGTGTGAATGTTTTCCTGCGCTCTTTCTCTGATGCGTTTTGCACATCGTCTGACGTTGTGCTGCGGGGACGTGCTCTTGATCTGTGCGTGCGGTTCGACGACCGGAGATTTTGCGAAACGCCTGTGTTTCTACAGCTTGGGCGAGGAGTGAGAGGTCAATACTCCTCTTCCCCTTCCTCGCAGAGGCAGCCTTTCAGGTCATGTCATCTTCTGAATTCAACACAATGACCTCCATGTTTTGTGTAGTGATACATTATTTGCAAACCTGAACGTTGGCTGTCTTTTTAATAGTAGAGTTTTTAGTGGTGTTATTGAAGGCTTTTAACCCCATAAACATATGAAGAATAGTCGAAAAAGTGGTACACTTTAGAATAGGGACCAATTCCACATTACTAGTGTGCTTGTACATGCCTATTATTAGATAATTTGAATGTTTTATTAGATTATACAGCACATATTCCGGCTGATCATATTCTACATCCCTGGTTAATGTTTTGTTAATAGAGGTAATTGGACCTTAAAATAAAGTGGTGACTGAAAAATATTTTCTATATTTTTTTTAAATGGAAATTTAAGAAAGTGTGCATTTGTGTTTTTTTATTGTATTGTATTTGATCATCAGGCTTCTGTGGCTCATAATCGTATGATATATGTGAATACGAAGGACGAGGCCCCAACGAGGCTGAACTAAGGAAAGTGTGCCATTTGGTGCAGTGCCTGTGTTTAAATGATAAAATTCTTGATAGTTTGGTAATGTAAAATCATGAGAACTTTATAACAGTAAGAGTCGATACAAAAACCTTATATATATATACACTCTATATATATCGATATAATGTTGTCTCATAAGATTATTCAATTGCTTAGTTTTATGCCAAAGCTCTGGAGTTTTTCAAACATATAACGCATGCATTACATTGTTGACTGAGAGATGAATGAATAAACCTTCCGCAAAGCCTGATATCAAATGTAATGTTAGTTGTAAAAAATAATCTATATAATTATTCTGGATATCACGTACACCTAAACCTAAGTGCTTCAGCCCAGTAAGTGTTTGGCAATACAATATAAAATTTATTCTCATGTGTACTTTATAAAAATAAGTAAAGTTTTCAGAGCAATAGACACGTGAAGCCAAGCCGAAGAGTGACTTTTATTATTTTATATAGTCCATGTAGCCTTGCATAAATGTAATCCTAGAGTTACTGATGAATATATCAAACCAAAATAGTCGAAATAACTGTTCATCTGCTGACACTCTCTGTCCTACAAACAAGCAGAACATGACATGCAATTTGGAAGCTGTAATGTGACGTCTAAATGGTGTTGTTTTTTTCTCTCCTTGTTGTTGTTCAGCTTGAGATTCATTGCGATCCAACCGCGCTTCCGTGTGCTTGTGGACTGCCATCAGCTCTTTGACTCTTACCACCGCGTGACGCCGGGACAGCCATCCGACATCATCCAGATCAGCGCAGTCTGACCCTCCAAGCTCACTGACGTCTGCTGCGTGTCCGTTCTGGCACTAAAGCTGTCTGTCTGCCGAAGGATGCTCCGAATCAGCTAGAACTCTGATTGATGCATTTTGAGCTATAAGGAACATTTATTTTTATGCAGCATCACAATTAGCATTTTAGCAAAGTCAACATGAAATGCCAGTCGCATCCATTTATTCGTTTTTTCTGGAAGTGCAGAACAAGAGTTTCAAATAGGGTTGATTTGATTGTGAGTATTTTGTAGTTCAAACCATAAGTTCGCATCCTTCTGGACTCAATAGGATTTTCCTTGGCTTTTGGATTTTTGCAGAAAAAGCTCTGTGACCAATCTTTCACACTCCATTTTTGTTATCTCACAATCTTTTGATACTGAACATAATCACCAAACGTAAAAAAACGAAATGTAAACAACACCCTACAACCAGATCATGTAACTTCAACATCACCATCAGCTTTTTAAAACGTTTCGCTGAACGTTCAACTTAATGTTTGACACGGCACCCTTATAAGCACATGAGGCTGTGAAAGCGATGTGATTAGAGTTTTACAACCTCTGTGGTTTAAATGTATTCCACTTGTTAGCAATTGTGATAAAATGAAAAAAATGGGAGCTTGTTTTCACCAAAGAGCTTATTTCAGGAATTGCACCCAAAAAACCCTTCAGAAAAACCAGCTCTGGACTTCAGTGCTAAAATGCCACTGTTTTTGAACTACAGAAATGTGCAGTGCACATTAGTGAATTTCAGAGTGAATTACAATTTAAACATTTTTAAAACTATATTAAATCAGACCAAGAGCATGCATTGAAACGTAAATAAGGGTCGTTTTGCATCGCATGTTGACTTATGGCACTTAAAGTGGGCATGCAGAATGAAGAAATTAAGATGAATTTTTGCATCTAACAACAGCCGTTTAACATCTACGCTTCAGTGATAGCGATATATGAACGTACTAGCCTGAATGTGTACTCTCCAGCTATGTACTCCTTACACCCCCCGAGAGTATTGTTTATTTCCTACACATGTTAAAGACATAAAAAGGGTGACGCTGCGAGGTGCATCTGTCTTACGCAATGTATCTTTCCGATTACAAGCAGTAAACATACTGGTTTACGAGACGGCGTGATGAGCCCTGAGGATGTGAACGTCATTTAGGTGCTTTGGTTACTTGAGACCAGCAGAAAATCAGGGAAAAATCGTTGTCATTCCAGTGCTTTCTTTTCTGTTTATTTTTGTCTTAAACAAGGTGTGTCACTCACCTCTCTTGATTGACCACATTGTTTCTAATAATAAAGGCTTCTATTAATTGAATTGCTTGTCAGTGATGATTGTAGCACAGGGCAGGACGCACTATAATTGAGTAATATTGTAGTTACATTTGTATAAACCGGGTGCTTGTGAAACACAGTGATCTTGAGGTGCACGGAGTATTTTTTGGTGTTACAGACAGATTTTCAAACTTGCAACTGACTGGTGTGCTGCAACTCATGTTACTTAACCTCTTCATCCAGTCTGGAGATTTCATTTTAGTGTTCATTGAAGATTCTTCCGGCACAATTGTGCTGTTAAACTCCTGCTTCGGTTTTCCCTGTTGGCTTTCTTATCTCTGCTCTGCTTTCCCGTGAATGTTATGTCCTATTATCAATAAGCTAGTTCCTTAGGGTTGTCCTGCCAGTAGGTTTATAGTGACTGTATTATGCCGTGGGTACTTGCCAATAACGGACTTGTTTGGGCCGTAAGAAAAAACATAGAAAAACTTGATAAAATGAAAAATTGACAAATAATACATAATAATAATAAGAAGATAGATTATGCTAAACACTAGATAGATATAATACATAATAAACGATATAAATAATATCTATACTACATATAAAAATACAGTTCTGTAGTGAGTAAAAAAAGGGGACTCATATTTTCTAATTATATTTTGTTATAATTTTATATATTAATTTTTCAGTGTACATTGGGTCTTTCGACAAGCAGTGTACAAAGGTAATTTTTTTTTAATGGTAAAACAATTGTTAAAGTAGATAATAATAAACATTAATGTAATAATAAATGGTTTGAAAAAATGGAATAAAATAACTCGCATGTACAAAAAATTAACATTAACAATAAACAAAAACAATACATAAGCTTAAGCCTATGCTGAGTAGGAACAACAAAAAAAACTTTTTAATGTATGTAACAGAGACTCAATATTTTCACAGATTGTATTTTTGTATAAAAGCTAGGTAAGCAGTTTGCTAAACTATCCCCCCTCAGGGGGGAAGGTAACGTTAGTTGATCATTTATGTGTGAAGGGCCCTGGTGTTTCTGAACAGCTGTGATGGATTGATTTAATAACTTTACTCCTAAAGTGTGTCCTATGCACTTAAATACTGTCATTTAGAAACTATATTATTAATAATCGTTATATTACTACTTTTAAGTCTTGATATGTGTAATGAATATACAGTTACAGCCTAATTTAGATTTTTATAGAGTAGTGTGTCATTATAAGAAAATAAGAGCATCACTGCCCAATCGATAAATGCACGGGAATTTCGCAAAATATAAACTAAAGGAGTAAAATAATTAAGTTGGACAGTTGTTGTTGCTTTCTGATAGTAAAATTGTTTTGTATTTGTGCTAGATTTAGACTATTACTTTCTGTTCCTGTTTTAATCTTCCTTTTTTTAAAAGTATAATTTTCATAAAATAATAAAATGAATACGCAGTTACGATTATTAATATAGTTATTTGCAAAAGGTTTTATCCTTACAGGAAATTTGAGTAAATCTATGAAGCATAAGCACTATGAAGTTTATGGCGTGATGTATCTTAAATTAATTTACAATAATATAAATCAGAGGAGTAAATAATTCTTTTGGGAAAATCTGTTGAGCTTTTGAACTTAAATTTATTTTCTCCTCTATAAGATGCCTTAAACGGAGGTAATTAAGTGGTGTGGTGTAAACTGAGGTTTGGCAGAGATCTTGCTGTTTTCACAAGTGTCACTCCTCATGTTTGAAGCACCTTGGGCAAACAGCACTGACGAAGCTCCCAGGCGCGATACAAGACCATTTAAAAGCCTTGTTTTATTTGGTTTGCTTCCTTTGAAAATTATGCATTGAGTGACGTGGATTTCCAGAATGATCTGGTTTTCTGCTCCACTCAAGTCACCACTTCTCCCTTTGAGCACTTAATTAGTGTCTGATTTAAAGACGGTCCTTGGTTTTTACTTTATTAAATTTGATTTGAGTTAGACAACGGGAACCTGTTCCGGAAAATGGCCCCTTGAGCACTATCATAATGAGTGCTGCCTACAGAGGGAAACTTGCTTAGCGGAGTTACAATGGTGATCGTGGTTTGATAAAACATAAGCATGCATCTTGTTCATGCATGTAAAGATTAAGAAGATTTACTTTGTTTGGTCCTAAAAGGGCTGTTTTACTGAAGCACAAGCAGTGTGTGATGTTTTACTCTCTGTTAGTTTTTAGGGCTTAAAGCATTAACACGTATGCAGAGCTGTAGCAAAAGTGTTGCTTGTCTTTGCAAACACCAGTAATTAGACGCAGGATGATGCTGATGTACAAAAACGAGGCTTAAGTTCATTAAAGAGGAAGAATTAGTGATCATGCAGCGTCTCCCTGCTCTTCTCACTGTTGAGATTAAAACATGCAGCGTTGCAGAAGAGCTGATTTTCTGTTGCTGTGTCAGAAATCATTTCCAAACGACTTTTTGCATTTCACATGAAATCTAATTATGGTTTTGGACTAATCCTGAGGGCATCCTGACACTTTAATTAATTTGTAGCTTCCAACAGTCTCATCGTGTTCCCTCTCTAAAAAAACCTCTCTGTGATTTTCTGACATTTAAAAAATGTGATTAAAAACTATGTGGGCTATATATATCAGTATGACTATAATAATTGTAAACATAAAATATTACTTTGTAATATTTTAGTGGAGCATTTAAGAAAAAAATATAAAATCATTTTACTTTAGAGTACAGCTGTAGCTTTATTTTGGGGGAAATTTATAGGCACTTCTCATTACAAAAAGGGAAGATGATTTGGGGCATGTTGCATTTTCAAAGGCATGTTATCCTATGCCACACAAACTCAGATTAGTAAACATAGATTTTGATGTGGATTAGCATTTACTGTGGACCAGATTTATGTTTTGCTTGTGTAAATGAACACAAAGCCACACGTTACTCTGGAAAAACTGTGTATTCATTAAATTGGGGTTGCAATTTGATAATTGACCTATCCATGCTAATTTTGTTTTTATTTTGATTAATGGCATGCATCGTATTTCTTCTGCCAGAAAAAGTTTTCTCGAACAATAACAAATCTAGTAAAACTCTTTTTAGATTAGATCATCAAAGGCCCTGAGAATAAATTACCCTGCATTTGTACTTCAGTGTTTTTTAGTCATATTTTCCCGAATGCTAATCTGGCATGCAGGTGTCAGCTCTCGGCTGTGTTTCTGCTCAAGGCCCATGGAGCCTGAAAGTGATACGCATGTTTTCCTCCTCTCCGCCCCCGATGGAGGTGGCATCGAGGATGAGGATGACGATTTCAGCGACTTCAACGGCGTCCCCAACAGCACCAAGTTCTCGGAGTTCGACACGCCCACCACGTTCAACCAGTCTCGGCTTGAACGCCACTTCGCCCCCGGAGCTGCTGAGCAATGGAAGGATCGTGGGACTGTCCACTCAACCCACAGGGTCTACGAAAGCTAACGGTGTGACGCCTGGCTCTGGCCAGACCGCCACGCCCAATGGCAGAACGGTTTGTGTAGAGGAACTCAAAAGTTCAAACGAGCACCAAGCTCACATTGATCCCTGGAGTTCACACCGGGGTCTCGGACTGACAGTGACGCCATTGACGAAAATGGCCCCGCGAAGTGCTCACAAAGGGGTTTTGTGACATGAGACCAAGCCCCGGGAAGCCCGCTACCACACCACAAAACCAACAAATTTGATGTCAGTCCAGATGATTTTGCAGATTTCTGCCTTTTCAAATGCTGAACACAACACCCTTCAGGGGACGGGAGGGACGATTCGAATCAAGGGTGCATACCGCCACAGAATGTGCTAGCGACAGTGTTGAAGAGCGAGGAACTATTTTAGAAGACAATAGCAGGGACTCGAGAAAAAACAGGGTTTGGATTCTTTTCGGAAAACTCTGAAAGTCTCAGCAACGGTAAAGGGGTTTCTGTGAAGGGTCGGATATAGATCGAAGGGAGCTAGAAGCTGATGCTACTAAAGTGTTGGGCCGGGCAACCGTAGCCCTTAATGGTGTCACGTTTAGCGAAACCGATGAGAACAAGTGTCACCCGACTCTATTGGGGATAATCTCATGGCAAGAACAGATGAAAGCTCAGAGAGGAACCTTTAGAACGGAAACAGAAACTGAGACTCTTTTGTCGCCGCTCTCGGGACATATGCGCTCGAAGAATTTGCGACTTCCGCACGACCGGGATCGTACCCTCGCCTCCGCCTATCAGGAGGATACATCACTCCGGCCGACCACAGCCACTGGCCGAGGACGTGATGAGATTTTGGAGATTCGTGACTTTGGAGACGCCAGCTCGTTTCGCGCAATGGATTTTACTGATGTGACCAGCAGGGGTCTCCCAGCCCTGGCCGAAAAGGACCCGAGTCCCCGTGGAGGTCGAAGATGATGAATTTGGCGATTTGACACATCAACGACCTAGTAAACAGTACTTGGCATGTATGAGCACGACGTATTTGCGGAATTTTCCTGGAAGTGACAGTTTCGCAGATTTAGCTCTGCACAGGTGGGCGATAATGAAG
Source organism: Cyprinus carpio (assembly GCF_018340385.1). Lineage (NCBI taxonomy): Eukaryota > Metazoa > Chordata > Actinopteri > Cypriniformes > Cyprinidae > Cyprinus > Cyprinus carpio. The sequence goes on from NC_056597.1 coordinate 34,464,330, forward strand.
GATGGCAGGCTTTTCTCTGATCCGGATCATATCCAGCAATGAAGGGGCATCAGTGGGCAATGTTTTGGCGGGAAACAGAATGCAGCGGCGTACAGAAAAAAACAGAAATGATTGGCAGGAAAGCCAACCACAGTTACGGCGCCCCTACTGCTGCGGGGGCACAAAGTTGTACAACTGGGTAGGTCTGATTACTTAAAAATACTAGTTTGATGGTTTATATTTACTGGGGGGGGGGGGTTTTACTCTTCCCCATTCTGTTATTCATTTTGTTGTCCTACCAGAAAAAATAGCACAGGAAATCAAATCAGATTGAGGAATGAACCTGGACAGGATGGTTTACTCTGTCTACAGAGCCTTTATAACGTCTATTTTTTTTACCAATACCTTTCAGTAATAAATACATTTACATTTAGGTCATTTCAGCAGACGCTTTTATCCAAAAGCGCGTACAATGAGACAATGCAAGCAATCAAAATCCACAACAGAGCAATGCGTATACAAGTGCGTACCAAGGTCTCAGTTTTAGCTTAATGCAGTAAACATAGCAAGGGAGCTTTTAAATAATATAATAAAAAGAAAACAAGAATAGAAAAGAATAGAGAGCAAGCTAGTGTTAGAGGTCTTTTTTTGCTTTTTGTTAATTGCATAATAAATGAAAAGAAAACCGATAGAATACAAAAAGATTAGAGAAAGCTACTTAGATTTCTTTTTTTTTTATAATAAATTATATGCATAATAATATTTTTTTTTAAAGTCATGCTTCTACTCACCCAAGGCTGCATTTATTTGATCAAAAATACTTTTTTTCTATTTGGACAAATGTAATTTATTTCTGTGATCAAAGCTGAATTTTCAGCATCATTACTCCAGTCTTCAGTGTCACATGATCTTTCATAAATCACTCTAATATGCTGATTTACTGCTCAGGAAACATTTTATTATCAGTGTTGAAAACAGTTGTTGTGCGGAATATTTTTATGGACCCATGATACTTTTGATCCCTCTCTATCTCACTTTTTTACTGGCAACAATTTTCTTGCTTTTTTCTGCTGTGTTTTTACAAAGTCTGCACTGGGTCAGCCGTTTGGAGATGAAGATTTTCCAGGCCAGTTTCGAGCTGGTTGTTCGCCCTCTGGCAGAGGAACGGTGACCACAAGCATCGGACACCTTCCATCAACAACTCCCTGACACATCACCAACAGGAAGACAACTGACAGAGGGCCAACCAAGGGTGAGGTATTTTGCTTAGTGGTCTGCGTGGTGGCCAATTACCTCGTTAAGTCCATCTTTAGTGTCACTGTGGTCAAATGAACGCTCTCTGGTCTCCTCCTGCGGGTTTCTGTAAGGGCACTGCGGGACTTTCGGCAGCAGGCTGCAGGATGTTCATACTTGCCTATGGCCTCCGGTACCAGTGGGGCGGCCTCTCATACCAAGAAAGCACTGCTCTGCCTCGCTTGGTAATCGACACCAGAAACATGTGGGCGTTTGGTTATGGGCAACACAAAGGATTTGGTCAAGTCATGTATATAAGAAGCTATGTTCTTCGTGAAATTTGTAACATGAGTTCTCTTTAACTTTCTGTCTCCTCGTCTTCTCTTCAGCTGTTCACGGGGCCATGATAAAAAGCAAGCTTGTAATTGTGCCAATGTATGCTGCCAGTCTGGGTGCGTGAGCCCAGAATGCAGGCGAGCTGTGTGTGTATGTTTTGTGAGAATGATGGACGCTTGGTTTATTGTTTAGTACGTCTCCTGAAGCTCATATGTGTTTAATCAATCATCTTTGAACGACTGTTGGTCTGCAGGGGATGCTGGAACCCACAAAAAGAGTCGGTGAAGCACCGTCCTCTGTCGCTGAAATGATCGCCTCAATCGCACAATCCTCCTTGCAGTTGCCTACGGAGCTGAACACCTGTCCCCCCGACACCGCCCAGGTGAGCATCTTCCCCGTAAACCTTTCACCTGGAAAATAGTACACATATTACACACCTCTCTATATAAAACTTAATTGCACACATACAGTTATACCTGAATAAGCCAATCAAACTATCTGCCTGACTGTTATATTGTTAAAAAATGTAACTATTACGGCGAAGCTCTTGGATATACAAGTATTACATACTCACGTATTATATACTACATAGTAAATATCAACTGCTGGATTGCTTGTATAATTGCAAATATAAAATATAATTTGACATTATTTACCAAAGGCCAGTTATGATTTATTATAAATGTAAATGAAAAATACGATTGAAAATCTGATGAATAGTAAATAGTGCCATTAATGCTTGAATGCTTTTGTGGATTGTGAATTGTCATTTTTTATTTGTCCAAAATTTTAACTGTAGCAAGCCCACATATCATCTATGCAAATTAAATTTATCATATAATATATAGCATATATGATTAGAAAAAATAAATAAAGAATAAGAATGTATGGAGGTAAATAGCCTAACGAAGGTCATTTAACATCCCAGTCTGAAGTAAGGTGACTGGATAATTAGGCATTATTGAAGCACAATCGTTTTGTGAGAGAAGGGATATCACTCACGTAAGACTGATGCGGAAAATGTCCAAACTTTACTTTTAGAACACCGCGTTTTTATAGGAAGTGTTTTTTACAATACGAGTTGTGACAAAAGCATCCAAATCAGTAGTTACCATAATGTTGTTGATTGTGAGGTGACAGGATTTTTCATCTTAACTTAAAAGACAACTAAATAGAACAACTTTTTCATTAAGATTTTTAATTATTATTTTTTGCATTACTTTGTAAAATGTGATAACTGGTCTCTTTTTTTTTTTCTGTCGTCAGGAGTCTCTTCCTCCCGTCCTGCCCGTTCAGTTGGACTGGAGCCGCAGTGGCCTTAAACAAACCCTCTGGGACGGTATAAGAGCCCCCGGATCAATCATTCTGAGGAGGAAACATCGCCTGAGAAACAAGCTTTTCTCCTTCCCAAATAATGGAAACGTGCCTCGTTTCGTGAAAACTAAACGCTTGATTAACAGTTCTCCACATTTATGTTGGATGCTCATGTACTCTTCATGCTTCTCGCTAACAGAAACCAGCACTAAACCAATCACGTAGTTTCATCACTAATCCAGACCTGAGCATATGTCAACTTCTTCTTTCCTGTGTTCTCTTTCTCTCTGTCGATAAACCTTCTTCGTCTTTTCACCATCCCTGCGTTTCCGAAGCGAGGGAGGATCCTCTCTGCTCAACCTCGATTTTTTTTCGGCCATGGGGACGAGTCGACCTCCCGGCACGGCCACCCCCATACCAGGTTTGCTGACAACACCTTCCAGTTTAAAACACCAAAGCTGTCTGTGGTGTTCTGGATTTCTGCTCTATTTTTGCATCTATATCTTTAAACCGTCCATTCAAATGATCATTGTTGCATGCATGCATTCGCTGGTGTAATACAAGTGTGCTGACGTGCATGTGCAGGCGTGGACCCGGAGCTGTACGACGTTGAACCAAGAGCACACCCACAGCTGGACGTCAGCGGAGGCAGCAGTAGAGTTGGGGATGCGTTCGCATCGCACCTCATGTCGACTGTCGAGAAGACCATCACCTCCACCAGGTCACGTGAGGCCTATCACATTCACAGTACTGTTGCTGGGCCACCAGGAGGAGCCACACGACAGTTCGTGCTGAGCTCAGAAACAGCAGGCTTTCTGTAGGAATGTGACTAATTATTTGATCAAACTGTCAACAGTTTGATGGGTTTTACACAGAATTATATACAATATTCAGGTCTGATCTCTCTCTCAGACCCAGAAAGCCCTGTGGCAGAAGGAGGAGAAGTCTGAGTGAAGAGGCTCTGCGAGGTGATCTCAGGTCTGCCGGATCTGTCGTTCATGCAGGCTAGAAGTCCTCATGTTCCCCTCCACGCTGACTCCTCTCCTCCCCTCCTCCTCCTCGCCCTCTCCCACGCCCGACTGATGCAGTCCTCTCCTCCTTGCAATTTTCACCTCTCTTTCTCTGTGTATTGCTCTCCAGCTTTTCACGAAATGGACGTTATGTTTTTAATTCCATCCTTTTTGGTTTTCTAACTCCTGTTTGTCATGTTCCTGGGTGTTTTTAAGTTCAAAAACATTGTCTATGTTTTAGGAGACGAGTGGATGAGATAATCGACTAAGATCGATCGGTTTAGAGGAGAAACAAACTAGATCATTTTATTTATAGGATAAGGGGTAGGAGAAGAGTTTGTGTTTATATTAGAGCCAATCGGTATATAATCAGGATGATTCCTTTCGAGTATTCTTCACAGTTAAGATAGTCTGTATGAGGGAGAAAGAGGCACTTTGTTATTTTCAGGTCGTTTGTTTTTATGAAACACTGGCTTAAAAGTCCTTCAATGGCACAAATGATGATGTGAATGATCTGATTTGTATTTAGATCTATAAATGCGGTAGTTATATCGACTTGAAACCAAAGCCGCCTGTGAAAATTGCTTGCGATTTTGCTTAACAAAGGCTTTAGTTTTTAAAAAAATCGTTTTGGCTATTACATTACAATCAATATTGTTATTACTTGTAGGTGTTTATGGTATTTGATTTCGCACAGGCATTTAGTGAAACACTTTATCATTTTGTTGTGCAAATAGTTTAAAAAATTAACTCTCTTTCCACACTGACAGACCGCAGACAGAGTCCTCAACAACTATAGAAACCACATCTCTGCATTAGCTGCTCATGTTTTTCGGTTCTTGTTTTGTTTATTATTTTTTTTAATGTAAGTTGAAACACTGGCTTTGGACTGTATTGGTAGTGAAGGAATTGTTGAATGAAATGATACCAACTTGAAATATATATATATATATATATATATATATATAAAATGTGTGTATATTTATGTGTATTGAGAATAAGGGACCAATATCTGCTGTATCGTTTTGCTCATTTACCTGTTATCATTGTGTTTTGGTCTGTATCTGCGTTTTATTTACTCTGATAAATCTTTAAGTGACGCTTTTGGAGGATGTCTGCCATCACTGCGGTCCTGTACTCCAGGAGTGCATGATGGGAAATGTTCGCCAGAAAACATGTTTTTCTCACATTTTTGGCTTTTTTCTGTCTCCTGGTTCTTTTTTTTCTTTCATTTCAGTTGTGTTACTGTTTATTCTGTCTCCTGGGAGGATTTTGCACATTGTAAAGATATAACAGAAGAACTGCTTACAATAGTTAACTGTGGCTTCGGACTGTGTACAGTCAACTAGGAACATGTAAAAAATGTTATGGGAAAATTCCTATGGAAAAACTATACAGATGAATGATATCTCTAAAGAGCCTGTACCGAGGTCAATCGCGCTATGCCCAGGTTCTTTAAAAAACAAAACCAAGTGTGTAAATTTTCTTTTAAGTGTACACAAGAAATAAAAAAGAATTTAAGAGAGAACCAATGCTGTTTTTGTGTGTCTTCTTTCATGTCTGTTTTATTTTGGTATTTTTTTTATAAAAAAAAAAATTAATCCTAAATATAACGTAATTCATATGAAATTTCCACAAGAAAAATATTGAAATAGCATTCTATAACATTATAAAATGATTGCAATATATTACATCAATGTATAGTGCACCCTTTGATACTGTATCAAAATAACTATACCCACATATGCATATAGCTTTACCATAATAACCCTTTTGGTCTACATACCATCAATCACAAATTTTTTGTGTTAAAAGTTGACCTTATATATTCAGTACAAATTCAAACGTTTTGCACATCAAGTTACGGACCCAACCAAAACCTCCATGATGTGATCCAGTTCATTCAGATCCAGTTTGAAAAGTCTTGATTAGACGGAAGCGCGATTGGGTGATCCCGCCGTTACCGTAACCAGCCAAGCGTTCTTGACGAGGCTCGTCTGTTACCATAGAAAATGACTTTGACGCGCCCGTGGCCTCCCGCTCAGGGACGAAACCGCAGGGAAACGTTATCAAACAGCAAGCTATCTATCTCTGTGAGCAGGAAATCGTCCAATGAGAAATCGGCGAGGAGTGGGGGGGTGGTGTGCCAAACAGTGACTGGGCCGGAGTCAGAGAGAGATGATTGCTGAGTCCCATACTGCTGTCCATTTCAGAAAAAGATCTGGGTCTGTATGCCTGAAATTCATCGGAATTTGGGTCTGATGTGAGCGAGCGCCCATCTCCGTAGAAAATAAAGTGGTTATTACCTCACCAGTCGGGCACAGATCTTCAATTTCAGCCAGTGCTGAGGTGAAGCGGTCTTTAATAACGGAGGAGGAGGGAGGCTGCTGTCTGGAAATGGACGGAGACAGACAGAGAGAAACAGATCGTCTGTCCTCTTCCAACCCTGACACAGGCGTCAGACTGCCCTCTACTATGGGTCTCGGACCCCGCTGGGAAAGGAACTGGGGTGCAGGTGACGGTCCTGGATGCGCCGGAGTGTTGTTGGTGATCAGCACCCAGCGGGCCAGGCCTGGCTCCGGTGTGTCCCGGACGGCTGTTGCAGCTTCAGCAGCGAGAGGTTGAGCACGGTCTGCCGCTGGAGCCAGTAACAGGTGGGGTGACGCCTCCTGAGGGCAGCTCATCTTCATCACGCGATCTTCTTCCTCCTGCTCCAGCTTCAGCTTCAGGCCTTTACCAAACATGTAGTGTATAGTCTGAGAGAGAAAAACGCACAGAAATTGAAGCAAAGCGCATTATATTTATAATCATTTATAAACTTCGAATTTAATGATTATATTTTAAACATATTTCTGATATGTGACGCTGGACCTCAAAAACCATTTTAAATTGATATTTATACATCACAAAAAAAAGCTGAATAAATAAGCTTTCGCATTGATGTATGGTTTGTTAGGATTTGGACAATATTTGGCCTGTGCGAGATACACCTATTAACAATCTGGAAGCCTGAGGGAGCACAAAAAATCTAAATTATGAGCAAAGTTTACCTTTAAAGTTGTCCCACATAAAGGTTTGCTTACTACAATAAAGATTACTAAGCAAAAATTAAGTTTTGATATATTTATGGTCGGATAATTTACAAATCTAATTCATGGAACCATGATCTGTATTTAATTATGCTGAATTAGTTTTGGCCACTTAAAATATAGATTTTTTTAATTGTGACCCATTACAGTGTATTTTTGGCGATTACAGACGAAATACCCCCTGTGCTACTTCTAGGTGTTTTGGTCCAGGGGCACATATATATATATATTTATTTCAAATCTGCTTATAACAGTTACAATATGTTATTTAAACATTAAAGTAATAAAAGTAATTTTTAAAAAGTCTGAACTAGGGATTTCCATGTTTGGCAAGTTTTTAGATTTTAGGCATCTTCTATATTAACATTTTAAACATGTGTAAAAAAAAATTATACAATTAAATGTATTAATTGTTAAGTGGTAATTTTCACATCTTAAAAATTTAATTTTAAGTGAATACAATGGAATGTAATTAAATGACAATTAGTGAAACTAATGGAAAACTTTTAAAATTATTGTAGTTTAAACCTTGTTCTATAGATAACATTTTACAATCTAAAATACATTTAACAAACATTAACTGAATTTTTGTTTATATTATCTTTCAGTTACTAACATTGAATGTAATTACATATCTTACAGATTGATAGATTCTAAAAAACATTTTAATTATTTTTAGTGTGAATTTCTTTATTAACATTTTAAAAAACGCAGCAAACATAAATTTAACAGAATGAACTGAATATTTTGTTGTTCTGTATTTTAAACATTAGATATTCAGGCTCAAATTGAGCCTTTTTAAAGGCTAGTTCCTCACTTTTTTAGACAATAAACAGGAAGACGAAAATAACAGGGGGTCTTTTGAGAAATAGCCAGACCCACAGTAATTTCCCACTCAGACAGTAGTCAGCACGTGACAGCTCATAACTACACACATGACTCTCTTCTCATGGACTCTGTGTTTTACTGTAAATCACAGCACTCTTGCTTGGCTGGGCCTTCACTTCCTCCCCCTGGAACTGATTAGTTTAGTAGTTATGGTTACAGTTTTTGTACCCATATCATGTGTCTTGATACACAGCTAGAGAGTCACCAATGCACAGAAATACTCCCTGGATTATATACATTTACCTAAAATATTTTGTATTGGGAGAATTCTAGAACTTTTATGTCTTGATGGTGATATTTTACTGATTCGGTAATGTGACCCATATAGGCTTTTATATGATGTGGCATTAGACGACACGGAGTGACTGGTTGCCCAAATCAACAAAAGCTATTATTATTTTCTAAGTTAATATGCGGATCTGAGCTGAAAGCGCTGCACGCCCACATCAGCTCAAAAGTGAAACTTCTTCAGGTGACTTACAGTGCAATGAAAGGCTTTCCAACCTCCTTCAAGTAAAGCGACAAGAACGCCGAGAAAGACGGTGTATTGAACATCCTGCAGGAGCTGCTGCAGTGAACAGCGCACAGCGGGGGAGCGATTTCAGCGCGTGCAGGAGTCTGTTATCGTTACGTTTTAATGTAGTTCAGTAGCTGCGTTTAAATCCTTACACGATTACCTCGATACCGTTTAAGACACAATCAAAACACCAGTTAAACACTCAATACAACAGCATTCCAGTCGTAAGTAATACCGCACATGAATTACATCACCACGAGGTTTTAAGTGGTACTCCCAGTCGTGTGTTCTCTAGAACAGGCTGATAAAGGGCAGAAGGCGCGTCAGGAGCTCACCGCATGCAACGGTGACAGACGGGGCGAAACATCGGTCTCGTTTCACCGTTAACCGTGAATCACGCTCAGTCACTCGTTCAACAAACCTACCCCGCGAGCGGAGTCTTCGAGAGTGGCGTAAAAGCCTACGCAGGTTTTCCACTGATATTCGCGAACGAGTCTTTTGTTGAAACCGATTCGTTCGATCCGAACTCGCGAAGCTTTTTTGGGGCGCACTCGAATTGGGACTCGCCTACTACCAGGGGAGGAAATAATACTTAAAGGCTTTTTATTGATGCCAATATAACACTCGTCTACTTGAAGCAAAGCTCTTTTTTTTAAATGTTAATCCTTGATAACCAGTGTTGTACCGACTAAAAAGCTTAATAGTAAATTATATTAAATTCTCTTAGTGTTTTTGAACCATACTCTAGTAAAGTGATTTGAAATTAACTGTTGTGGCAACTTATATATTTTGCCTTGTGGGAATTTAACAACTTTAATATATAAACAATTACTTTTCCCAAGACTGTACTGTACACCCAAAGTTTCATACAACTAAGACAATATATTATACTACATTGCACTACAGCTTACGTTAGTAAAAACTCAAGTATACTACAGTATTCATTACAGTTTATCATTTTCATTAGTTCCGTATAGCTGTAGCATTCATTAACAAAGTGTTGTAAATAGGACTACTATATATACAGTACAATACATTTTAACTATAGTATATGGTTCAAAAACACTATAATATTTACTAGACATTTACTATTAGTATTTGTTCATGTGACTAGTGTTCAGTAGAAACATTACTTTTTTTACAGTAGCCTAACTAGTAGTGTTAGGACTAAAAAAAAACCTAAACGGCTGGGAACGCTTGATCGTTCAAAAGAATCGTTGTGGAAGGGTTCCTTGAAATAACAATCACCCGAGCGAGTCGATTCCCACAGAAATGAATCGGATTCGCCCCCCCAATGCTACAGAAAGTAACCCCTCCCTCCCTCCCTCTCTCTCTCTCTATCTCTCTCCTGCATATGTCCGTGAAACGTGACCTCGCTCTCGCGCTCCCGTGGAAAATCCGCAAATATGTGAAGCATTATACGGCGAGCTCTTCCGCAGCTTCCTCACGAGTCACTTGAACCAGAGCTCTCCAGAACAAAGTATGAATAAATAGAAGAAGAAACTAACCTTATTGTAGTGCAGCTGAAGTTTTATATGTGCATATTTGTCACAGACAGCAGAACTCATCAGATTAAGATTCAGAAGATCTCCATCAACTTCTCTACGATTTTGCGGCAGTCACTCGCGATTTATGAACTCACACATTTCCCAGCTTTCTTTTTTAAAGAGTAGCTCTATTTTCCAAAAAGGAATTCTATACAAAGGGTTTTCCATGCTAAATGAATTTGATAAATATATTATTTTTGAAAATATTTCTCTCTTCAGTACCATACTGTACCGTATTATTTATTTGTGTATTGTAACCTTTGATTGTTTAGAGAATCTTTATTTACATCTGATAATTAGTAAATAATCTATCTTTACAATCTAAATTCATTTCAATCCATGCAACTTATATTATGATAATTGACAAATCTGAGAATTTTATTTTTAATCTATATGTTATTATAATTTTGTGTGATGTTCATTTCTTTTCTTTTTTATTTATGCTTCCTATACTAATCTAATTGTTTATTTAAATTAATTGTATTATATTTAATTAATTTATTTTGACACTTTTGAATAAATGTGTAATATGTGGAATAAAATACTAGATATTTTTATAAGTTTTAAGTATAATTTTTTATCTATATATCTATATAGACTCTATATATATATAATTATATAATATATACTTATAATAATATAAAATAATTTCATTTTTTTTTTTTTTTTAAATTATACTATTTGTACGTTTTAGTCCTAACATCTATATGAGCCCAATTTTGAAGTCCCATATTCTAGAAAATGCCTCTGACCACAACGTTGTTAAAGCACAAAGTTATAAAGGCCTAATGTTTTGTAAGGTCTCCTAACGATTAAATACAAAGATCTGAGCAACGCACGTTCTGCTTCAAGATTACTCATTTAAAACTAGAACAAATCTATATAGCAGGTAATCAGAATCTTTGTGTGTTAAAAATGTTCAGACATATTTCCACGCGGGTGCACATGCTGACATCTCTGTGCTCTAGTTCCTCATCTCCTTCACTTCGTACTATCCAGATGGCCTGAACAAGAGGAACGAGACAAAGCAGCAGTCAATCAGAGCAGCTGAATCATCACACACACACACACACACGTCTGCATCAAAACCACATCAAACACACAAAGACACACTCAACCTTTGGCCTCGTCTCAGTAAACACACATACGAGCACACGAGAGTATTCAGGAACGCCTGTCAGCAGAAAAACTCCCAGATTTTCACTGAAGCCACACTTCGCACAATTAAGTGCTGATTAACCACCAATAACTGCATGTAGCTGTTTAATAATATCATCCTGACAAGATTATCCGTGTTTTGTATGCAAAATCAGTCTGTTGTTCTCACACCGTGTTCTGTTCCTCCGAAACTCATCCATCGTCTTGCTCTCCTCCCAAACCGCTGCCGCCGCGCTCGGCCTCCTCCCAGCAGACCCCCGAGGAGTCACACACAAGCTCCTGCATTGTCCTTGACCCTGACCTCTGACCTCTGCAGAACCAGCGTGTCTCTCTTCCTGCAGGAGCGTGTAAGAGTGCAGATGTCAGACTTCAGCTCAGGCTTGTGTGCATGCAGCGTCACTTTCAACGTGTGAACTCTGGTTTGTTGCTGGAAAGGACTGTGCTAATGTTTAGGGTCGGTAAGATTTTTTAAAATGTTTTTATCATTATTTAACAATATAATACAGTTAAAATTGTGAAATAGTATTACCAATTAAAATAACCATTTTCCTGTGTACTATATTGTAAAATGTAATTTTATTCCCTGTGATTCAAAGCTGAATTTTCAGACATCCATTACTTTCAGTCTTCAGTGTCACATGATCTTCAGAAATCATTCTTATATATACGGATTTGCTGCTCAAGAAACATTTCTGATTATTATCGATGTTGAAAACAGTTTTGCTGCTTCACATTTTTGTGCAAAACCAGGAAACATTTTTATTTTCAAGATCCTTCGATGAATAAAAGTTCAAAAGCACAGCATTTCTATGAAACAGAAATCTTTTGCAACATTATAAATGTTGGGAGGTAACGCATTACAAGACAGCTCTCCTGTCCCCATCTTAAGGGAAATTGGGAGTGAGTTTCAAAGGCACTTCCTATCAGCCTGAGGATTGATAAATTTCATTTTCGTGTAAAAGGGCCTTTACAGTTGCCAAAAATATACCTTTTGGGTTTTTTGTTAATAGAAACAATAAAGCGAAGCCCAGCTCAGGTGACAAAAAGTAACACAAAAGTAATGGTAAATGCACTACTTTTCCAATTAAAAATGTACGAAGTATCTTACTTTTTTATGGAGTACCACATTAATACATGAACTTTCCCCAACACTGGTCTTTACGGTCACTTTAATGCATCCACCCACTGGAAACAATGAGCTACATCTGTGACAGGACGCTTCAAACATGTCACCCAACACTCCAGTTAAAACCACTTTTATTCAACTTTTCCTTCAGAGTTTATTTAAACATCGTGGGACGTAAAAGAAAACAAAATTACAGGAGAAAAAAAAAAAAAAAGAGCATTTTCTCCCTGAAAATAAAAAGCTATAAGCAAATGTTGCTTTATCTTATTGTGATGTCATTTCGTTGGTTATCTGTGGGAATTTAGATAGATACATTAATAGATAGATCTCTGCTATAGCGTACCTGTTCACAGTAACTTACCGTGAGTCCAACACTCAGGAAATTACGGAAGCTTGTTTCCATAACACGGATGACAAAACAATACTTCGCAAAATGCAAGACTTTTTTAAGAATTGTGACAAAAAAAAAGAACTGACTTTTTTCTCACAATTCACATTTTTTTGTTTGTTTCCGCCACGGAATTAAAAATAAAAAGATATAAAAGAGGTAATTATGACTTGTAATCTTGCAAGAAACGGAATTTTTCTTGACTTCTTAACTTTCTCGTAATTGCGATGAAAATGTATATCCCATGTATACAAAAACAAGCTTCCATATAATATACATGACGTTAAAGCATCAAAACGAATTAAGAGAAATAATAACTCATTGATAATATAGACATTTAAAGGCATAGTTCATCAATCGTTATGCACCCTGATGTTGTACGAAACCTGTCACGAGTTTCTTTCTTCTGTTGAACACAACAGAAGAACTATTCTGAAACCGGGTTTGAGAACCAAATAGTTTTGCTGGTATCCGATTGACTTCCAACAAGCATTTCACCCACCCGATGAACGTGTAATGGCTACCGCCAACTAAATATCACAACAAAAATAACCAACATCTCTTTCCGTGATCACCAGAAGACATGAAAACTGATACGCCTGGGGAACAACCATGAGGGAGAAGGTGAGCGATGACAGAATGTTGATTTTTTAACTACAAGCGGCCCAGGATTTGGTTCTCGATTTCCAAATTATAGCACAGGATAATTAATGCGGGTTAGAACACGACTAACTCAATGGCAAGTGCTCACGCTGGTCATGCTCAGAGGAACCACTGAAACGACTGCAGAGCACAAATAAAAAACAAAAACAGGAAGAAATGGCCCACACCAGGCGGAACGGTCCACCAAAACCAGAGAGGAGGAGAGGTCCGCAGTAGCAACCCCACTGGGAGCCATAGCAACGGATCCCACCGTTCCGAGGTCAGTTATGACATCACAGTCCACCGCTTCCTTCAAAGTTCCAAAGAGGGAGCTCAAAGCCAAACCTGGTCGCGCTCCTCTAAAAACGCTGGCGTCCGGAAGTGCTTTTGGAGTGCTTGTGTAAAGACGAGCAGGGAATTTGAGCCCCGTAAGCCGACAGACGGTGGAGAGCGTGTGTTTGTCTAGTCATCATCCCATGTGCATGCATGAATCAACATCAGGTACTGGTTTATTTGTCCTCTATCATTCTCCTTTTCTGAATATTCTCAGTCTTATGGAGCATACACACACACACTCTCGCTCTCTCTCTCACACACCACACCTCACTTCCTTCTAACTCAGGCTGTGGCGTATGGTTGAACTTACTGTCCCCCTGTGCTGGGTCTCAGCAGCATCCTCCGAGGAAAGCTTGACCGGCAGGTGCTCTGAATATTGACGTTTGAATTTCTCGGGGCCTCCCGCAGTGGCCCCGGGGCCCATTCTCCTCTTGATCTTCAGCCCGCCATGGTCATGAAGGCCTGTTTCCACATTAGTGGAGCTCTTGGCGCTCGTCTACCAGGAACGGGATTGCTGAGAGAGTCCGCAAACTCCTGCAGGACAGAAAACAACACGCCTGATCTCAAACACATTGTTTAGTTAGCAATTAAATGAAAAAACAAACAAAAAAGGTTTTATTTAGGTTGCTACTATATATATTTAAATATTCAAACATCTATAGTTATTTAGGGGCTGTAAATACAAAAATGTTATTATAAGTAAATCTCTGACTAAATCACACTTACATAAGGACTAATCATAAACCAAACCATTTAACAATATATTTGAAATGAATGTAAGATTACACTGAAAATAAATAAAAAAGTTACAAGCAAAAAAAGTAATACAATACATTTTTCACCTGAACAAATTTTAACACCTAAAAATGTTCACTTATTAATTTCAAAAATATCTCTTCATTATTTTACAAATTAACTAATGATACAAACAATACTTTTGGGTTTGCAAGGAAAAGTTTTGTGTAAATAATAAATTATTTATTTAATGTTTAATAATAAATATTTAAATAATTGTTCATTATTTTAGGCTAGTAATCAGCAGTGCTTTAGCTGTTACAACAAGGGGGAAAAGTTTTTTTCTTTACCATACATTATTAATTATAATAAGTTTATTATTTAATAATTAATATTAAAAAAAGGTTTAAATAAAATAATTGACTATTTTAAATCATTACTCAGCCAGTCTTTGGAGTTTTCAACCAGGAAAACGTTTTTAAATTATTTATTATTAATTGATGGAACAATAAATAAGAACATATGCCATAAACTCACGTCAGTCTTTGTTATTAATAAAAAATAGTAAAAACATTTAAATTAATCAGGTATTCTCTCAGTTTGCAGCTAGAAAAGGATTAAAACAACAACAACAACAAACAACTTATAAATGACTAAATTAATGATTTACTGTGTTTAACAAATACCATAATAAATCATAGCTTAATTAAAAACTTACTTATATAAAATATTACTCAGCCAGTCTTTGGGTTTTGCTGCACTGGGGACCATCATCCAGTGAATGGTGTCAAGTTCTGCTGAATGTTAGTGATTCTGCTCAACCTTCGCTGCTGTGTTAATCCACAACTTTCTTAGTGTCAGGTCACACCTTGTTTCCCACCAGGAGCTTTGTTGACGGTTTTCACTGGCATAGCGATCGATCTCCTGAAGCCACGCTGTTTGATGTTGTTGAAGGACTCCTGAGGAGACACATTAAAACAGCACTGAAGCGCGAGACGTTCCCGAACCAGAAATGCAGTGTGTTTCCGGAATACTAAAGGAACGCTTGCTCAACTGATCCGTGACAATCTTAAACAACAATGATCCCGTGAGCTCCTCCTGTAGTAGCTGGCCGTGATGGTGCGATAACCTCTCCATGCCGGCCGTGTCCCCACTGAACTACACATCCCACACACACCATTCAGCACCGGATTCATGCACAAAATAAAGTTATGAAAGGATGCTTTAAATAGATCAAAAGTGACAGTGAAGATGTTTCGATTTCAAAAACAGCTTGCTGTTCTTATTGAGCTTTTCTATTCAATCAAAGAAGCCTGAAAAATAAAATGTGTCACAGTTTCCACGGGGGAAAACATGAAGCGGCCAAAACGGTTTGACATAATCAGAAATGTTTCCTTGACAGCCAAATCCAGCATGATTTCTGAAAGATCATGTGGACACTGAAGGTCTGGAGTAATGATGCTTGAAAATACAGCTTTGATCACAAAGAAATAACATAAAATTTTAAACATATAATTCACTTAGAAAAACAGTTGTTATTTTATATTTATAATAATATTCACACAATTTTTACTGTATTTTTCCTGAAATAAATTACAGCCTTTAGGTGAAGCAGAAGAGACTTCCAAAATCATTTAAACTGAAAGTAATGTAATTATAATGTGTTTTTTGCATGCTGGAACAATGCATAAAACCAAGCTTGTGGTTTCCGGCGTTAAAATGGAGCGGCACTTACGATCTGTAAGTTTTGATGGTCTTTCCGTCGAGCTCGTATCGTCCTGATTTTGAAAGTCCACTCCGATCGTTGCTGATGTTAGGCTCTCTGTATACGTGTCGTCCTGAGGAAACGCACACACAATCACAGGTGAGGCATTCAGCAAAGGATTGGGTTTTTCACCACACATGCCACTAAACAGTTGAATGACAAAAATTCAGCTTAATGCTTAATGCAAATGCAAAAAGAAGAGCACGCTGCAGAGACGACATCCTTCCTTCACCCTCTAGCATGGGAGCTCTTTGACAGTCAAAGAACCTGCGCAATAAGGAGACAATATCTGATCCTGTGGTGTGTCACTTACAGCGAACCCGCAGCAGAAGACAGGACTTACCCACGACAGAGTCTCCGATCAGCCAGGAGCTTGAACAGGTAATCAACTGAAAGGGACAGACCACAGGGCACGATTAATGCATGAAATAATGGAGTAAATAAATCAACATCGCATTCCTCAGCCTCATATTTGAACCCAAAATCAACAAGAAATAAATTTTGCATGATACAAAAAAGGAAAATGCCGGTGATCCCAAAGACTGTTTTTTCTGATTTTGATGGGGAAAATTAATGACCTAGGCATGCATGTGTATATGACAGGTTCACATGGACATAGCAGTCTTTCATGGTAACCACAGATTTTGAAAGAGAGGTTGTGCGCAACACGTGACTGTAAATTACACCCCAAAAAAAAAAAAAAAAAACCAAGGCCCCTGAAAACAAAAACTTCAAGCATGTCACATTTCGTTCAGCCCTAACGATCACGTTTCATCACTTCAGGAGTGACAGGGTATATGACAGCAATAAAACAGCAAGATCTTGGGGATGAGTTCATGGTCATGTAGTAAACACGATAAGATGATTAATAAATGCAGACGGTTTGATTCTTAAGTGATCCGATCCCTCTTATGACGTGGCGCTCAGAGAGTTCCAGAAACAGACTGACGGTTATTGATCAACATCACTAACTGACGCCAGATGAACCGTTAACGTCAATATTTACACTTTTGAATCAAAAATTCGAAACGAACACCACGGTCGGTCCGAACCTCGTTGAAAGAGGCACAGCACAGTTGTGATAAGCAGTAATACATTAACCCCACATCACAATCCAAGTAGATAGTTGTTCTAGTTCACCGACGGCGGGAGTGATTTGTGTGAATGATTAACGAATGGTGTGTTTGATGTGTCCCATCGGCGCTTTATCTACACCAAAAAATTACTATTGCAGGATTTCATCATGACAGAGACTCCACGAATTATCTGTCGGTTTCTTCTCTGCGATGAAAGCGATTAAAGTGCAGAGGCCGTTGGTGAAACCCGTTTAATAATCGGTTTTAAATGACGGGTTTTAGGAGAGGAATGAAGCGGGAAGCGGGGATACGGTACGCACGTAAAAAAAAATGGCTACTCGTTAGTGATGTTGTGAAAAACAAGAGACTCGGTCACTGCCGCACGACCAAATAAAAGTCCTGACAGACGCAACTTGATGTGCTAATCCTATTATTAACAGTTTTATATTTCTAATAGTGTTTCGAAAATTATTTTATTATATATGGCATAGTATGGGAGTTTATTTGAAAGAATATTTTATATTTAAGATAATTATTAAATTTATATGTCTAATAATGTTTCGAAAATCAATGTTATTATATATGGGCATTATTATGGAGTTTATTTGAAAGCAATATTTTTTATATTTAATCTATTATTAACATTTTATATTTCTAATAATGTTTCGAAAATAATGTTATTATATATGGCATATTATGGAGTTTATTTGAAAGAATATTTTTATATTTATATTGTATTTTGCCAGAAATCGGGAAATATTTTTTTTTGTCTCTTAAATGACTTTTAGTCGATGAGCACTGGATCTGTAGCCTCCTAAAATACTAGTACGCTTCTCAACGCAACACGTTCCGTCAAAATGTACTTTTAAACTTTAAATCGACTACATTTGCGCTTCACAGATGTACAAACTGAAGCGCCACCTTAGCGGTTTTTCCTCTAGGATGGCGCTCAAAGCACGTCAGAGAAGCAGTACTACTGTCCCGGATCACTGAAGGCATCTGTTTTGTCTGTCTGTCATCATTAACATTAACTGAAAGGCTCAGCCGAGGTTGACGAAGACTATCTTATAGCAAAGCCACATTTTTCTCTCGTTTTTCTTTCTCTTGGTTGGGGATTGAGGCACAAAACTGTTTGACTATCTTTATCTCATTGAAAATGTTTTGGGTTTGAGAGACGGTGCAAACTATTTAAGCTCCTCTCATTTCTGCCAGGTTTTTGTAGTTTGGCAGTGGCCGCTGAACTTGACCCGTCTTTGAAAACAGTCCAATGGAGGGGAATGGCTTTCCCTCTTATCCAAATATCACACACAACATGTTCCCACGGCCCTACAATGCTATTTAATACACCTGTCCTGGGGTTTGACGCGAGCAGACAGACAATGAGTGCTAGGACAGATATGGCCAAAGACAGGGCTGCGCTGCTTTTTATTGCTCAATTTTTATGTCGTTTTCCTCCGTGTTTGTTTGGCACACGTGCGTCGGTCATTGTTTTGTTTTCCTGCAGCCGAGACTCTCATGTAAAAGCCTTGAACGTTCATCCATTCACCCCCCAAATCAAACTCGGAGAGCCTCTCATCTGTTTTTTTCTTTTTTCCACTACAGTGAACTCGCAGAAGAGCATGACAAAGTGGGACTGATGGAGCTGTGAAAGCAGAAAAACTAGAAAACAATCATATGGCACATCTCAAAATGACCATTTTTAAAGTGGAATATAGGTTGGTGCAGATAGGCATCCTGATGTTGCATGAGCCATGGAACGGCCTGTGGAATAATACAGTGAGCATCTCAAATGGCTTCTGTTGCAGAATCTGCTCTACGTGTGTTGTGTGTGGTGTGTGTTGGTGGTGCCGTGTGTGTGCTGGTGGGGCAAAACAGAGGGGTGTGGGTTAACATTTCAAGACAAGGAGATACGGACAGTGTGATTGACAGGTGACATCAACAAGGACGCTGTAATAAAGGTGAAAGTGGGGGAAATCTGAGCTCATTTCGGGGAGTTTTTCCAAACCTACATCCCATCACACACCCTTTCTTCAGAGTAGGACACCGATATCGGTAAAGAGTTTTGGACTGGACTTTCTAATGCTTTGTGCAAAAGTTTTAAGAACGCAAATTATTGCCAGCAGACTGCATCTTCAATCGCTGGGGTTATTTTAATACTTAAGATGTTTTTTTGTTTTTTTTTATTCATGAATTCTTTTTTTTTTTTTTGATCATTTTAAATAAAGATAACACTACTTTTATTCTTTTGCAGCAGAAATTATATAAGGAGGGTAAACTAGTACATTAAAATATTTACAATCCAACCATAAAAGTGCAATTGGTAGCTTTATTAAAATATAGATTTGGCAGCCGAATTCATTTAGAATTAGAAAGCTGAAATTAAACTCAAAATTAATTCCGTTTTTTAACGGAGGGAAAATGTGAGGAAAACATGCACAAAAAAAATCCGAAATTACATTAAAAAGGTCAGAATATGTTTGAGAAGAATAAAATGGTATATTTAAAAAGTTTGAAATGAAACTTAAAAAGTGAAAATCACAATTTGTTTAAGAGGACTAAAATTGTAAAATAAGACAAATCAAAATAGCCCTAATAAATAGCAAGAATTTGTTTGAGAAAGTGAAAATTAGTAAAAATTATATTTCAGTTTTGTTTTACAGAGGAAAAAACCCGTCCCAAATTGAATTGAAAAAAGTGCACTTTTGTTTAGAATAAGAAAAAAACTACTAGAAAAGGTTCATGAAAAGAAGAAAAAAACAGTTTCAAGGTAAAATAAACTAAAATGCTGATTTATTGGCCTTTGGTTGGCGGGTGTGTGGCTCGGGCGCAGAACTAGACGGGATCTACACTCAAGGTCACTCAAGTTCCAGATCACTGGAGCCTCAAACTGAAATGCCTCGAAGTCGCCCTCCATGCAACACGCGTGCCACTTTAATGAAAGTTACGCAGGTTTATTAATGTCTAATAATTTGTTTTTTTTTTTTTTTTTTTTTTTACAAAGATTGTACATATGATGATTATGCAACCTAACAGCCAAGCAAAGTGCAAAACAAACAGAATGTCGACAAATTAATTTATTTTATCGGTTAGTTATGGACAAATGGTAGAATTTGTTAGTTCTTTAGAGGTCAATGGTCAATCATCCATCTAAAAAACATATATAATCACAGCGATCATTTTTGTTTAACGGTGCAAACAAGAGCACAGTAAACGGTTGCAGGTCTAGTTAGGCTCTCCTGCCTGGTGAGTTCATTGAGTTACAGTTGAAAGTAGCATTTACAGCTGAAAGTGGCCTTAATACGGGTCATGAGTGAAGCGACAATGGCCTGTGATGCTAAACTGATCGGCATACTGAAACGCATCGAACATACACGCCTGTTAACATGCAATGGCAATTCAAACAGCTGAAATGTTGGCAGAAGAATATTGGCTGGTTATTAATGACAGGTGTGTTTTTTCTGGTTTGTTTTCTCAGGCAGACGATTGGCCGATCACGAACTGGTTCTGAAATGATGGGGGGCGTCGAGGCTGACTTCGAGGGACACCGGAGGGAGAAGTTCTGACCCCGGTCAGTCCTGACGCAATCCTGATTAACGTCAGTGTGGTCTGCTGGAGAAAACTGCCTGATGTTTTCTGTCTCTCAGTCTGTTCAAGCAGACATCCGGAGACTCTCAGAAGCTGTTCCCGAAGTTCGTGGGCATCGCTCAGTCTGATTTGGCAGGAAACGCAGCGGTGAAGGCCCACGGCCGCAACCCGTGCTGAAGAAGGAGTGGGCAGAGCTGCTGAAGGCCAGAGGAGATCACGCCGCCATCCGCAAACCAGTGGCCACCACACACGCCAACCGCGCACAAGATTCGCCCTCAACAACCTTCAGGGTAACACGGGTACACTTTCAGTCCCAGTCTGACCTTCATTGAGCTTCTGTTTCAAAAACCTACAGGAATGGACTCACTGACTTACACAGACAGCATCAGGCTTAACTGAACCAGCACTCATAAGTGATGGTTTTAATTGTTGCACATTATATATACACACAATTTATAATTAAATAAATATATTTAAAACAGTGCTAGAAAAGAAAATTGTTAAAACTAGTAAAAATGCACCATATACAAACATATATATATATATATATATTATCTATATATATAAATATATATATATATATACATAGGAGGAGAAAGAGAAATAGGATAATTGCTAGGGTTATATATATTTTGTTTAATTTAAGTGCATATCTTTGTTGAGCATTACAAAATACAAAATTAAACTTAACCAAAAGTAAAAAAAATTCTTACCTATAACTCATCTTTATAAGTCGACTGATTTTTTTTAATGTTGTACTATTATCCTTTTCAAATAATTAAATATTTTTTTTAACTCATTGAAACTATCTATATATATCATAAAATGGATAAGTAAAAAAAAAAGGAAATTTTATATATACATTTAAGTTTTGTGGCTTCTTCTATCCTCGAGATATATATAAACTTAAAAGTGGTATTTCATGTATAGGGAAAGTTGTGCATATTTAATATAATATATATATAAAAAAAAGAAGTAGAGTTGTCCACTGTTGACAGCATGTTACCAAGCTAACAAACATGATTCTAAAAATACACAGCACACACATCAGTTTTGGATGAAAATCCATGCTGTCTAAGTTGTTGCCGCTAGATAGAGGACCTCATGAGGTTTGAACAAAACAAAAATGGACCCGGCGTTGAATGTGAAATCTCCCTCTTCCTCCCATTTGCACGCAGACAGAATTTCACGTTATTGTCTGTCTGGCTGGCTTGTGCTGCGTCCCAAAAATCGCATACTTATGGCACTCATTCTATGACATTTTGTAGTACAAATAGTGTGAGTAGTGTGATTCACACTGACAAATCCAAAAACACAAAGTGCACTTTAAATACCAAAGTGATACACTTAACCGAAAAAAACAAAGGGGTGGGGATGTTGGACACTTCACAGAGATGGTCATTACTATCAGGAGATGAGGGGCTTGTATTACTTAGTATTGGAGAAGGAAGGGAAAGCGTAACGGCTAACTTGGATCACGTGCCCGTTAATAAACCAATCACCAAATTACAGCCTTGACATATATGAATTTCAGGATCTCACAGGACCAATGAATGGGAAGTGCCCCGTACAAACTGAATCCCAACCTGTCGCAAAAAAAGTCAGTGACTTAAACTAATAAAACAGCATTTTTTTTGTCGTGGTAGTTCAATCTGAAAGTATGTGTTTGTGTTAAACATGTTGAAGATTATCAAATAAATAAACAATTCATTAAACTATAAAAAAAACCTCTAAAAAAAACTGTTTGTGTCCACTGACAACCATTTATAAAAATTCATAAAATGCTTTTTTTGGCTAAAGGTTGCAGGCTTGCCTTCTAGTGGTTTTGACTTCATGCATTCAACTGTTGCAGCTTTAATTATGTAGCATAAGGGGAGGGGTAATCAGATTCCAATATTAATGACAAAATAACCTTATAAAATTCCCTTCACTAACATGGTTGAGTTACATAGGTTATAGTGCGCTATTTGTGACGCAGTTTAATGTGTAGTGTTCAGCTGATCACGGAGGTTGCTGGTGAAGGTGATGGGCGGAGAAGGCGGGTCTGGACGCGGGTGTGGACCAGGATATGCGCACTAAGGAGAGTCATGGGATGTCGTGATCGGGAGACATCGACACTTACTACAAGGAGATCGGATTCGCCGGTTAAAAGACACGCTGAGCGTCACCACCTTTTTTTTTTTAAGCAGCATCACAAAAAAAAAAAAAAACGCTTTGTCTTGTTCATGCATTAGTCAGTAGAAATTACTGTGCAGCTAATACGATTAAAAACTATCTGCAGAGAAACAAATCATGTCTTAAAACCCAAATAAACATGCAACTGTTTTTCAGTCAGGACAGCGACATTGTTATCATTTTGACGGGAAACGAATACGAGGCTGGAGCTTGATTACAGCGCGTTCACTGGAACTGTACTGTCGACAACATTCTGATTGTTCAGCTGACCCACAAACTCAAAACAGCTTCATCTAGAACAATATAACTCAAAAAGCTGTTGAAAATCATCCCGCGCAGCCTCGTTTTCATCTGCGTTAGATCCAAGATGGCGCCTACTGACCTGATTAACGTAAATGTTGCCTCGAATTTAGAACGAGCAGAGCCAATCACGTCAGGTTTAGAATGTCAGCTGATCTGATGACGCAGGCGCGTTAGGGTCTCAGGAGGAGCCTCAGATTTGGACTACACGTCATCTGAATTACATTCGAATGATTTTTGCACATTAATAAAACAAGTTCAGTTGGGGCGGAAAAAATGACGATTGAAATTGTTTAATTCTAATGACGCCTCTATTATTTTGAAAGGCCATAGATATTTGTTTCTCTAAACTGCTGGTCTTACTATTATTAAACCTGCTTTACAAAAGTCATTTGCTTTGCTTTGGTTTAGCAACACTTATTAATAAACATCACTTTTATCTGCTGAAAAACTGAATTGTGTCTTTATTCGTGCAGTAAAAACTTCACCATTGTCACTCGCTATTTGTGAATTATTATAAACCGACCACAAATCTGAAATAAAAAAATGAAACAACAAAAATATATTTGAATGTTTTTTTCAATTCAAAGGGCAGGAAATCTAAAAGCTATTAGCGCGTCATAAATCACCAAAATCACACCTCAGGTGAATGACATTATTTTTTATAAATATGACTCAAATGGCAAAAAAAAAAAAAAAAAAAAAAAATATCAAATTTAAGGTTTTTAACAGTTGATGTAATACAACACACACACACACCAACACAGATGGGATAGATACTACAAAAATTGTAATTAGTAACGTAATCCACTAATAATACACATTTTAAGTAATGTAATCAGACTACTTTTAGATAAGTTGTCCTAACTTGTTATCCACATTGATTTTAATAGGATAATACTGTACCATATGATAAAAAAAAAATACAAAGGTAAAAATATTATTTTTTCCCCATTCCAAAAATTCTTTTAACAATGTTGTTATTGACGTAATTACATTATGTCAAGGTTTTCTGAATTAGGTTTGCGAAGATTAATGAGAAGCTAATATTAATATTAAATTAAATCATAAAAATTGTAAATGTCATAACCAACATCAGAGAACTGTGAACATGCAAATGTGATATTTAATTATACATTTTTATTTTAAATAATCTCAGGGGTACTTCAAATAAAAATATATTAGGTAAAAGAGGATCAGATGATAAAAAAAGTTTGTGATTTTTCAACAGCATCTTCTCAAAGACATAGGACATACACTGTGGGAAAAACCTACCAAGTTTATAGTAATGTTAGTTAGTAATGTTATTAGTGGTTAATTAGTAATGTTATAGTAAACTAGTAATGTTTCCAACACTTTTGACCTTGTTACTTAAATAGATAATATATATTCCAAAATATTATGATGAATTATGGCTTGCAGTTATGACTGCAGTTGGGCTGCTTTGGAGTTCATTAATGTCTGAAGGATCACAAGCTGCAATGTAGTTTGACGGGTCACGTTTGGCAAGTGGCTTGATTCTAAGCTGCTTGTTGTAATCACGATGCTTAAGGTCATTGGGGCTTGATCTTGGGCTGGAATGAGCGTTTATTTATGACCCAGTGTTCCCTTACTCTTTGCTAAACCTCGGAGCCTCTTGTTTATGTTCTTACATTGGCCGGGAGTTTCTCTGAAAACTTTATTCCTCAGAAACTGCG
Source organism: Cyprinus carpio (assembly GCF_018340385.1). Classification (NCBI taxonomy): domain Eukaryota; kingdom Metazoa; phylum Chordata; class Actinopteri; order Cypriniformes; family Cyprinidae; genus Cyprinus; species Cyprinus carpio. The sequence continues at coordinate 34,489,226 of NC_056597.1, forward strand.
GGGCTGATCTGGCAGCCGGGATCTGCCAGCCGGCACAGCAGCAACATGCTCCGGGTTCAATACACACTCGCGCTTTTCCATCCATTGCAAAATCTCATTCCAGGGAACATATGTGGACGTGACTCGAAGCCAAAGAGGGTTTCATGCCTCTGCATACTGCATTTGCTTTACTGTACAGTGGTGTTTAAGAGATTATCATAGAGCATGTGCTTAAAAGTTCTCCCGGGCGGGGTGGTCTCTTTGTCCCACCAGACAACAGTTACTATATCATCTCTCTAGGGTCATCTCTCTGCCTTCCTTTAGTTGTTCACGTATAGTCGAGTGTTTGGTGAGGACTGGATCCAAAATCAAACCTATTAACGAAAGCGGCCACATGATATCACAACACGCACACGAGGATAGCCTGAATTAAAGATATCAGCCTGGCGCGCCTTACATCTCCACACCAAGTTTGATAAACGACATGTGCATGTAGAAAAGAAGTTACAAAAAGCACGAGTAGGCAACGTGTACTATAGGAGAGTGGAGTAATGGGAGTCACTGTGGAAAAATATTTGTTTATAATAAATAAATATATGAACAACTGCAGTAATGGGAGTCTGTGGAAATATTTGTTTTATAATAAAATAAATTGAACACTTTGAGTAATGGGGTCTGTGTGAAATATTTGTTTTTAAAAAAATATTTTTAAATAAAATGGAGTGATTTGGGTCTCTGTGGAAATATTTGTTTTAACAAAAAAATACATTTGTTAAAAATAAATGATAATAATAACGTAAAAAAAACGAGATTAAAAATAAATAAAGTTTGAGTTAAAATAAAAGATGCACAATACATTAAACTAAAAATGGATTAAATTTATTAAATAAAAAATCAATACAAATAAAAGCAGGTTTAATGAGATTAAAACAAACAAGAAAAATTAGATCGAAAATAAAACTAAAAAGATTAAACAATAAATAACGACAAGAAGATTAAAAATTTTACCATAAAATTATTTAAACAAATAATGAAAAATGACTACATTTTAAAAAGTGTACACGTCATATTTTTAAGATCATGTACCATAATTTTTACTGTGTCAAATAGGGCTTTTAGCTATGAAATATATATAGGCAGCGTTTTTAAATAGTAGGATCGGGAGCGACTGAGGATGATATTTGCAGTTCTAAAAACCCCTTTGAGTTTTTCTAAGAGAAACTTCAAAGTTAATAATCAAACAAGTCTCCGCGAGCAGTGAAAGGAGTCGACTCCTGTGCCACCCCGAGGACTTTCCTGAGGCTCTAGATCAATCGGTGGTTTGATTGCGTTTTCTTCTCCTCTCAATACAACAGCATTTTTGTTATTCTGGCTGAAAGAGAGCATCTGGTTTCTGAGCACTTTCTAAACATCTCCTGATGGAATTTGAGTGTCTGTGTTTGTTTGTAAGGAAGCTCAGTGTCCATCCTGTATGATCTACTGTGAGAGGAAGTAGGAAGGAGCTCGTGGCGGGTCGATTGATTAGAGATCGGCTGTTCTAGGCAAAGAAAGCTGAGATCTCTAGGAGCTCTCCAGAAAGGTACAGTCCGCAAACCACAACCCTAAGACACCCACCACACGGACACCACCCAAACACACACACACAATTTCACAAACTGACTCAGATCGAAGGCTTGTCATTATCATGCTGGCGTTTGATGTGAAACTCCACAGGGGTCCAAAACGTGCTGAATAGCATCACGTACTCCAAACACCCAGGAAAACACTTGAAATAATTAAATCATATGGCGTTCCTAATCATGCAACCTTCACCGTCACCAGTAATACAGCGAGGTACTGGCGGTTGCCAGGGGGGTTGCTAAGAGGCTTTTACGGCGCGTCTTTATAGGGTTTTTTAGAACATTGTTGTGCAGTTACTGTGCCGGGTTGTTGCTTATAGCATTGATAATAATGGTGCTAGGTTTTTTTGAGTTAGTTTAACAGTGTTGCTTAGAGCTTTGCTGGTTGCTATGGATGAGTTCTATCGAGTTAGCAAGGTGTTCTAAGTGGTTTTTTGTGACATTTTTTAGCATTGTTTGCTATCATGTGGCCGGGTTGCTTAGTCCTGCATCTGGTTGTTTTTTTAACATGTTTAAAGGATGTGTGTGCCTAGGCGGTGTTGCCATGCAGTTGTGCAGGTATGTCCAAGTGGTTTTTAATGTTTTCGCATGGTTGACTAGGGCGTTTCTATGCAGTTGCCAGGTGTTCTAAGTGGTTCTTAAACTGGTGTCTACATGCGTTGGTAGAGTTTTCCTGTTGCTTGTGTGCTTGCTATGCAGTCTGCCAGGTGTTCCAAAGCGGGTTTTCATGTTTTTAGCATGGTTGCTAGGGCGTTTCTTTGAAGTTGACAGGTGTGCTAAGTGGTTTTTGAACACGATATTCTCTAATGGTATTGGTGTAGCGTTTTCTTGTTGCTAGGGTTGTTGCTATTGCGTTTGCCAGGGTCCAAGCGGTTATGTAATGTTTTTAGCATGGTTGCTAGGGCGTTTTCTGGTGTAAGTTGCCAGGTGTTTCGAGTGTGTTTTTTTAACACGTTTCGACATGGTTGTTAGTTTTTCGCTTGTTTGCTAGGGTAGTGTTCGCTATGCCGTTGCCAGTTGTTTCAAGTGTTTTGTATGTTTTTGAATTTTGTGAAAATGGTTGCTAGGGGGGGCGTTTTTCTTTGAATGTTGCCAGGTGGTCTTAAGGTAGGTTTTTTGTAAACGTGTTCCTCCATGGTTGTTAGAGTTTTCCTTGTGGCTAGGTTGTTGCGATGCAGTTGCCAGGTGTGTCCACAAAGCGGTTTGTTAATGTTGTAGCATGTTGCTAAATAGGGTCGTTTCTTTTGAAGTTGCCATAGGGGTGTTCTACGTGGTTTTTAACAAGGTGTCTACATGGTTGTTAGAGTTGTTTCTTGTTGCTAGGAGTTGTTTGCTATGCAGTTGCCAGGTGTTTGTAGTTGGCGCTTTTATGGTTTTATCGCATGGGTTGGCGTCTTAGAGAGCGGTTCTCTGAAGTTGCCAGGTGTTCTAAGTGGGGGGGGGGTTTTTGAACATTGTTTCGACCATGGTTGTTTAGAAGTTTTCGTGTTGCTAAGGTGGTTGATATGCAGTTGCCACGGTAGTTCCACATGTGGTGTTACACAAGCATGCTATGTCAGTGCTAGAATCTGTGGCGTCCGGTTTATTTAAACACATCATCTGCATTTGGCTGGATCTGTATTTCTGGGGTGTGGCTTTGCAGGTACCAGATGCTTCCGCATGTCAAGGCCCATTTGTAGAGTTGGTGTACTTGGACTCAGAAATGCGCATGAATTTGTACTCTCTCATCATTTTTGGACCAAAGAAAACTTGGGATAATGCTTCTGACAGATATACCATTGCTATTAAAGCCTCGCATCTTACCCCAAAATGAACTTTCCTCACCAAGACGGGTGATTTCAGGTGGACCACTGACTGGCAGGGGTTGATCAGATCAGTAACTGATGCGCAGTAGTACCCAGCAAGTGATGGATTATCTTAGCGAACACCACACGGACTCTGGCCATAAATAAGGGCAGGAATGTGTGTGAAAGTGGGTACGTGCAGAGGGTAGAAGCAACTCCTACACGTGCCTCTCCAGATCGCCGCACAGTCTCTCAGCAATGTGCACAACTGACCACACACGAACACTCATCCCCTGACTCACTGCAGTTATTCCAGTAACAGAACTGTCCGAGTGGTACAAAGGCAGGCTCTGGGGGGGACGGCTGGCGCTGTAGATGTGTGTGTTGAAGGAGCTTCTAATGGACGCCAGTAGAGCAGATTCATTGAACAATTTCACAAACAATGCCACTGAGAATGAACTGAAGTAGGCATCCCAGTCTGTGATCTCAACCGATAGAACGACCTATTAGTTTGGTACTTCTATACAACTTACTTATAGTCGAAAGCCAATACATAAAGTCTTTCCCAAAGCCCTGTAGGGTCCAAGCCAATTTCATGGCGCCATCAAAAGGGTCCATTACAAGAACAAATAAAAAGACTCTAAAATTAGGACCGCGATAGCTCTTCGTGAAAGTCGAAGGCACTCCGTGTGTCTGTGGGGTGAGAGGGATTATCTGGACGGGACCAGTGTGTGGAAGGTGTGTCAGCGAAGAGATTTAGAATGAGGTGCAGTACGAGGGAGCCAACGGAAAGGTTGGCGGCGAGTGAGAAGAGAACTCAGTAATGCCAGGAAAGCCTTTTGTCATTTTCGTCGCAAAGAAACGTCCACTTATTCAGGACCGCGGGGTACCGATAGGATTGGTTTGCAACAGTGAGGTGTCATAGAAACGCAAAAACGATTTGAGGGTGAATAAGAGGACCGTGATGAGGTTTACTGTCGTGCACCAACAGAGGAAGTTACAAAAACTAAAAAACCATACACAAACAGCAACTGTGCAATTTACTAAAATAGAACATTTAAAAAAAAAAAAGAATCAAACATACCTTGAACAAACTTATATTGCCAAAAGAAATATGTCCTATTTTTAACATACAAAATAACTAAACCTAACCTGAAAGTAAAATAAAAATGAAGAACAAAACTTACTGTATCGCATTAAAAAAACCCCCAACTTAAACGATACAAACACAACAAAATGACCAACTTTATCTAAAATGAAGAACTGGGAAAACTATTAGAAATACACGATAAAAACTAATTCAAACTAGTACTAGAAACTATTCAAGGAGTATCTAAAATAACATCTGGAGTAGAAACTCATGTAATCCATCACAATATCCTTGTTCAACTTTTTTAGCATCAAAAAAAACTAAAACTATTAATCAGAAAAATACAAATAACAAACAGAACACAGGTCACACCGCCACACACACACACACACAGAAAAATGCTCCCAGACACATATTATAGTAAGTATGTTTTTACTATCATAATTATTGGGTATTAAGATATTTTAGGGCAAGAAACGCTAATGAGTTATAGGCTCACGTACCAGTCAGAATTTTGGTGACTTTATTTCCTTCATTCTTTATTATATTATACAAACACCCTTTAAGCCATTAACACCTGGAAAAACTGGGAAATATCATAATAAAATAATAAGAATCATCAAATAGTCCACCTCACCAAAGTTACATCCACAACTTTTTACTATTATTGGAAGTAATATATGTAAGAACGCAATTCATAAAATAACAAAAAAAAAAAAAAAAACGTAAATTGGATTAACACAGTACCGTCATCTGGTTTAAAAAGTCAATATTTTTATTTTAGAAAATATTGCAAACAGGAGTAATTATTTTAGGATTACATGTTAGGACGCGATTCCTTCGCGAACACCAATGGCTTTCCCCCGGCTGGGTTGGATGTGCGTAATTCCATTACAAAGAGCTGAATATGAATGCTGGGCCGCAGATCATTGTATCCTACTGTCCCATGGGCAGGTGAATTTTCATGAACATTGATGTTCTTAAATAACACTGTCCGTCCCCACGCTGACACTAATCATGCCAGCCCAGTGTACGACTACTACTGCAACGTTTGTTTCCTGTCGATGGACATCTCAGTATGGCGAACCTTTCAGTCCTCACTACTCTTAGTTTCTTAAAGTGATCATATTCCAGGTCCGTTCCTCTTCAACGGTCAGAGGTTCACCCGCGCAGCGTCCGTCAGAGAGGACAAGATAGAGGGCGAGAGGTTTGCTAAAAAATTGCGACATTCCGCCGCAACCTTCAAGATGTGAGGGGGAGGCACCCGACTGCTGCGTTCACCGGGCCTCTAACCGTTGAGACGAGCGAGAGAGTACAGACACCCACGTCTGCTTGAGGTGACTGTGTGTGTGTGTGTGTGTGTGTGTGTGCGTGTGCGCGTGCATGTGTCTCTGTCTGTGTCTCTCTCTGTGTGTCTGTGTGTGTGTGTCTGTCTGTCTGTCTCTCTGTGTGTGTGTGTGTGTGTGTGTGTGTATGTGTGTTTCTGTCTGTCTGTCTCTGTCTGTGTGTGGTCTGTTGGGGTCCTGTCTGTCCTCTCTCTCTCTCTCTGTGGTTGGTCTGTCTGTCTGTCTCTTCTGTGTGTGTGTCGGTCTCTGTGTGTGTGTGGGTGTGTAGGTGGTGTTGCTGTACTGTCGGTCCGCCTGGTGTTCGGGTGTGTGTGGGTGTGGGGGTTTCTTCTGTCTGTCTCTGTGTGGGTGTGTGGTGTGTGTGTGTGCTGTGTGGTTTACCCTGTGCTCGGCCCGCATGAGGACCATCGTGGACACGATTGTGCAGCCGCCAGGTTTTCTTCCGCTGACCAACGCTCATGGTGTGAGGACACAGCGAGCTGCCGACACACACGTAAACCCACCGACTGACCTCACACACACTTTTGACAATCATGGAGCAATGACTCCGACGCACCAGAAAGACCAGGTTACAAACGTCTATGGTCAGCAGATTTGATTTTTAAGAGAGCTTAATGCGCTTTTTTATTCAGCAAGGATGCATTAAACTTTTCACATGTGAGAGCAGAGACATTTATCATGTTATGAAAGAATTTCTATTTCTAATAAATGTTGTCCTTTTGAACTTTCTATTCATTAAAGAATCCTGAAAATAAAAACTCTCATCAGGGTTTTAACGAACAGTAAGACAGCAGCACAACTGTTTCAACATTCATAATAATCAGAGAAATACTCCCTGAGCAGCAAATCATCATATTACAGTGATTTCTGAAGATCATGTGACACTGAAGACTGGAGTAATGATGCTGAAAATACAGCTTTGATTACAGCAATAAATGATATTACACTATATATTTAGATAGAAATTAGTGACTTTAAATAGGCAATACATATTGCACCAATTTTACTGTATTTTTGATCAAATAAATGCAGCTCACTGGATGAGCAGAAAGAAAATAAAAACCCCATTCCAAAAATAGTTGGGACACTGTACAATTGTGAATTAAAAACAGAATGTAATGATTGTGGACAGTTTCAAATTTCAATATTTTATTCAGAATACAACCTAGATTGACATATCAAATGTTTTAATACTGAGCAAGTGTATCATTTTAACGTGTAAATAATAAGTTGATTTTAAATTTCATGGCGATCAACACATGATCAACAAAGTTGGGACAAGGCCATGTTACCACTGTGTGGCATCCCCTCTCTCTTTTTATAACAGCCTGGCAAACGTCTGGGGACCTGAGAGAGACAAGTTGCATCAAGGTTAGGAATGGAGGGACTCTGTTGTCCCATTCTGTCTAATACAGGCTTCTAGTTCGCTCAACTGTCTTAGGTCTTCTTTTGTCGCATCTTCCTCTTTATGATGCCCCAAATGTTTTCTATGGGTGAAAGATCGGCCACTGCAGGCTGGCCATTTCAGTACCCGGATCCGGGTTCTTCTACGCAGTATCCATGATGTTGTAATTGATGCAGTATTGTGGTATGGGGGCATGTACCATGTTGGAAAATGCAGGCTCTTCCCTGAAAGAGAGACGACATCTGTGGATGGGAGCAATAGGTTGTTCTAGAACTTGGATATACCTTTCAGCATTGAGCTGTGCCCTTTCCGATTTGTAAGCATGCCCCATGCCACCCGCCTCATGCAACCCCATACCATAAGAAGCTCTTATCTTTTGCAGGCTCTGTAAACCTGAGCGCCTTGATGACTTCAATTGGGTTGTCCTTGTCCATCTTATTAGTTCTGGATGACACATGGCACCACCAGTTTTTCAAAAAGAACTTCAAAGTTTTGTATTCGTTCTGACACCCGAAACATGGTTTTTCCACCACTTGGCCACAGTCCACGATTTAACTTGCGTCCTTGGTCCCCAGAGCCAACACCACACTGCGCTTCTGGCTCATGTTAGGATATGGCTTTAGTTTTTTATCTATGTTCAGTGTTTAAGCCGGCAAAGGGGCGACTGGCAACGGGGATCGTGCTTCTCAACGACACCATGTTTTTCGGAAGTATTTCTGGAGCCAATGTTGTGACGATTTCCATTACACAGTAGACATTCCTGGATGTGATGCAGTGCCGTCTAAGGGGCCCGAAGATCACAGGCATCCAGTATGTTTTCCGGCCTGGACCCTTAGTACAGAGAATTGATCCAGTATTCTCGTGAATCTTTAGATGATATTATGCACTGCACATGATGTGTAACTTCAAATTCCTTGCCAATTTTTCTCTGAGAAAACTCCTTTGAACCCCTTGTATCCACTATGTTTGCCGTCCCCCCCCAGCCTTGGGGGGAAAGTGGTGATCCTCTCGCTGTCTGGACTGCTGAGCGCCGCACTACTGCCTACTTTGAGAGTGGCTCTTTTTTATTTACCCAATCATGTTGCCAACTTGACACTAATAAGTTGCAAACTTGGTTCCTAAAAAGCTGTGGCCTTATATGTACATATTTAATCTGTTTCTCCGCGCCCTCCTTATTGCTACCTGTCCCCATCCCAAACATTTTTTTGAATGTGTAGCTACGCAGTAAATCCCAAATAAACCAGTATTGGGCATGAACACTATTCAAAATGTCCTCACTTTTCAACATTTGATATGTTTATCTATAATTCTATGTTTGAAGACAATATCAGTTTATGAGATTCTTAAATTATCCATTCCGTTTTTTACTTCACAATTTGTACAGTGTCTCCAACTTTGTTGGAATCGGGTTGTAATCCCATATTTTAAATGGTATTATGTATAAACACACCACTTCAATGCGATGCCATTTAAGTACTGATCAGCAAAAGGAGCGTGCGGCTCGGAAAATGTTGCTGCAGCCCCTTTCAAGATCAAACCAAATACTATGAAACCATTTATTTTTATGTGACCATCTTGCTACAGTGTTACCAAAAATGGATTTACGTGAAAACTGAATATAAGAACCCTGAATGGTGTGATGTCCTAACACAAATAAATAAAATATAAAAAGCTAGCTATTTCAGCTTTACATATTGCGTTTAATAAAGTAGCTGAGGGTACATTACACTACTTAGTACATTTCAAATAAGTCACTTGTTACTGTATCCTATTACATTCCAAGTACCGCCTACCCAACATTGAGTGATGTGACTATAAATGCATCTTCACAATACTTGCGAAAACTGTAATAAGATAAAAATTATGTGCACACATTTCCAACTGTTGAATAAGGCCTCAACTCACCATCAGTGACCAAGAAACACACTTTCCCCAGTGTCCACATGTCAGGTCTTCCTGAGTGTTAGATGAGCGAGAGAGCTTTTCCACTGACTGCAGACTGAGAGAGAGAGAGACAATAAGAGAGAGAGAGAGAGAGAGAAGATCGAGGTTTTGGGCGGAAGAGAGGAGCAGGAAAGGAAAGGAAGAGAGTGAGTGAGAGAGAGATGAGAGTCTGTCCACTACAGTCAAGGCTACTTTGGAACAAGAGATGATTACCTGCGCTCTGAGAGCAGATTTTCACTAGAACACTATTAGATCATGCGAGGACGTGGCTCCTTTGTTCGCGAACGGGCAGAGGGAGTTTTTCTGTCCACACGCCGAACCCATCAGCAACCCGAGATACATAATATATCATTCAGATAGAACACTATATATTTCATATAGACACTCACACATTGACGTGTCAATCTTTCTCCTACTGCTCTAAGGCGTTGGTCGTAGTTGGATTGCAGCTCCCTTCCTGTTTTCAACGCAAAACTGTTTTAAGACAAAATAAACAGTAAAAGATTGCTATTGTTAGGTGAGCTTTATAAACAGAGCGAGGCGCTTTACTCAAGAGCACAGTTCGCGCGTTTCAGCTCCGGACCTTTAACTGTACGGGTAGCAGCGCCATGATGAGGCGTATCTTGAGATAAAGCGGCGTTTTATTGATTTGTTTGTGTGTTTATCGGCGGAAAAAAACAGCGAAAACTCCATCGATTCCTCGACGGTTTCCTCCTCGCGCGCTTCTTTTCCAAAGTTCACGCGCGTGACGTCACACAACGACGCGACACACAACACAGAGCGTTGCGCTGCTGCCCATCGCGCGTGTCACCAACTTGTACTTACTGTACATTCGTGCTTAAACTTTTATATCTTACTTTTTTTTTTTTGGAACATGTATCTTAAACGTAAGAAACGCACAATGTATGTTGTTAAAGTGACATTTCATCGAAGGGAATATATATAAACATTTATATAATCTTAAAACGTAAGAACCATCACGTATTTCATCGAAGGGAATATATATAAACATTTATATATTGTAATAATAATGACAACAGTCTCAAAGGATATATAATTGATCTTTTGATGAAAAAATGTGAGATTTTATGGATTCGTATTTTTATTTCTCGCTCTCTATATCAGATGCTAAAAAAAACTAGTTTACTCTGACGGAAGTCAGCACTATATCAGATGCTGTGAAGTATTGTAATCTGCAATTAAACAGCTTTTTTCTGTCCAGATCTAACCCTTAAGTTTACATTTGTGTAACTAAAGGTATTTTAGTCAATTCGGTGACGTTAAAGTACACTTTGGGCTTCAATAATAAATATTTTTATGGGTTAATAGTTTGAGTGTAGTGTTCTTTTGACACTTTTAACATGTTTTGTTTCATTGTAAAACTGGTTTTCATGCAGAAATGCAAACAAAGCATTATTCACATTTATTTCAGCAGAAGCAGAAAATCCACCATTCAAATGAGCGTTCAGGAAAGACAAAAAGCCTGAAACACTGCGTTATTTAAACAACGAAAGCAAGAGATTTATTGTTTCATAGCATAAGGACAAGCCAAGATGAAGGTTCAAGACAACCTCTTAACACAGCAAAACCAAAAAGAGTGAGAAAAAGAGGCGAGAGACACTCGCACACATCATGGTACCATGAGAAATAATGTAAGCCGAGCTACAAACCTGTGCCTTTGTGTGTGGGGAAAAACAAACCAGCAAACAAACAAAAAAAAACAAAAGACACTGGTTTTTTTTGCAGAGGACCAAAAAAAAAAAATTCATTCACGCTGTAATCCATGTTTACTGCTCAGTTCAGCTGAGTTTATATTCTCTATCAATAAAAAAAAAAAATGAGAAAATAATAAGCACATCAAAATAGTCATTTTAAGGAGCTTTAATTATTAAAAAAGGAAAAAATAAACAGTAGCCAGTTCAAAAAGATGAAAACGACTTTTTATATTCCCGCAGGTTCTCCTCAACCAACCCCCCCTAATCCGCACAACATAAAAAACAAACTACTTCTAAATGCACTCATTCCCTTTACAGCACTTCTGTCACCATGTTCTTTTGGTTTTGCGTGACTAGTTTGGCTCAACTAGACCAAAGTGTGTAACTCTTCTTTATCTCAAATAATGATGCTGGTCTCTCTCTCTCTCACTCACACACCACACACACACACACACACACACACACACACACACACACACACACACACACACCCACACACACACACATCTGTGCCTGGCTTCCTCTGTGTAGCTGCTGAGTTCTTCTCCATGATGTATGATACACGGACGGAAAGCTGGTCCAGTTGTTTGACTGATCAGTGCAGGGATCGGAAGCTACAGTGTGTAAAAGTATCTGGGCTCTCCTCTATATCTCTCCGGACTCTCTCTCCTCGGAGCTGGAACGCTGATCTCTCTCCAGCCACACGGATCTCTCCCGCTCTTTCATTCGGGCTCATGTCTGGGGAGACGGGGAGCTCTCTCTCTCATGTCCCTGCAGCGTCCGTTGTCCCACCATCTCTCTTCGCATGCGTTCTCCCCCTGCCATCTCTCCTGAGACAGATTCGGTTCCTCCGGATCTGGATCTCTGGTTTGAGCAAGACCTGCAGAAACAAGCAAAAAGCATCTGGAGTGAGCGTGACAGGCAAGAACAGGAATATACTATTTTATTAAACATTTATTTATTTTAACAAATTTTTATATTAACAGAAATATTTAATTAAATAAATCTCTTAAAAAATAATTTCTAAAATTTATATTTAAGAGTTTAAAATTGTAGGTTATAAATTAAAGTCATTTCAAATGATTTTCAATTGAGTGATCATGTTATATACATGTATCTGGAATTAAATTTTTTTAAATAATCTAAATTCCTATTATATAAATTAACAATTAAAATTCCAAATAATAAATGTAGTCATTTAAAAGAAAACGATTTAAAATATTTAAATTCTAAATATTAATTGCTTAATTAAAAAAAGTACATTTTACATATTTCAAACCATTTAAATTCAAAAAGATACAAATGTAGTCACTTAAAAGTAATGTACACATTCATTTAAAATAGTTCCCAATAATTCATGATTTGACATTTAAATTGTTTAATGATTTTTTTATTAATTTAAATTCCAAATATAAATTATTTGATAATTAAAAAATGTTCATGACTTCATTTAAAATATATCTATGACCATTTAACACACATTACGTGTGTATATTTATTTTAATTGATCACTGGTTATCAATGCTATGTTATAAAAGCTGTTGTTTTGATCATACTTCTCTTGGACTCCTTTGTACGAACATTCACCTGTAAATCATGCCTCATTGCTCAAATGTAATAGTCAGATCAGGTCAGACAGGTGGAGTCGAGCAGGAGTTGTTGTGGTACCTCTTTCTTTTGCTCCTGTGTGAGTGGGAGCGAGAGCGATGCCGGTCTTTGTGTCTGTGTTTCCTCTCCCGGTCTCGTTCCCGCTCTCCCTCCTCACGGTGCCGACGAGAGCGATGGGAGGACGAGCTTCCTCCCTTCCCTGAGAAGCACACAGAAAGAGATCATTTTATCACAGCACATCCTTTGATTACTGACACAGATGTTATTCGACAGGAAGCTGATCCTCACCGATATCGCTCAGCACTTCTGGATCTGGACCTGAGAACAGAAGGATAAAGAGAAACTTCATCATGATCAAACACTTGGGCATTTCTGTGTTACGACGTTAGTTTGTTTTTTGTTCAACAATTTGTGTGTCAACTCTTAAAAAAATGTTCACAGGAGTCTCTTTGTGAAACTTGTAACAGTTGATGTGTAATCCCACACTAGTATGATTTACTAGGCTACATCACCTAATTTTTTTGTACTAGAAGTACTTACAAAGGTGTTTATTTTTTTATTTAAAACACTTAAAAATGATCAAATTATTTATTAGTTCTTTCTGGGGGGGGGTAATTTTTTTTTTTTGCATTTTTAGACTCAACATTCTGAATCTGTTTGGCTGTTTAATCTATATATATAATGAACTGAATCAACACTGAACTTTTTATAAACGAAATCAATCTGAATAATGACACTTTATATACATCACAGTTATTAAATCTGAACTGAAATAAATGAATCTGAAATTAATCAATAACTGAGCCGAATAATGACACTACTGTCTTGTGTGGAAGCTGCTTTTATAGTTTGAGACTCCCCACTGCCTTTACCTATTAGAGCTCCACTGGAATTTGAAGGAAAGTAACATAACATCGAGAGACTTTCCCAGCTGTAATATCAAGGCCTGAGTATGCTTTGCACACATCTGGGTGAATGAAATGAAAGCAGAGCACAGAGACGGACATCCTGCGTTTCTCTCTCTCTGTCTCTCTCGCCCTCGCGCTCTCTCTCTCGCTCCCTCTCGCGCTCCCGGCGCACTGCTTCCCTCTCTTCTCTGCTCCAGCTCCCACTCTCTGGCTCGCTCCTGTGCTTTGTCAGCGCTCCTCCTCTCTCTCCTCGTGCGAGATGGCCCCTGTTTTCTCCGCCCACAGCCTTCTGCAAATCCAGAGCAGATCGTCGGCGAAAGAGCCAGCTGCTGACACCAGCCGCCTCGACTGCTGTGAAGGTCATCCTCATACCGCAGTTTTTTCAAGTTTTTCCCGGATTTCGATGCAACCTAGATGAAGTTTCCCCTCCGAAGTGGTCGGGCGAGGCGGCGGTCGTTGTCGTGGAGACCGAGGTCTGGCGGAGCACACCTCTCACACAACACGCCGGCTTCTGCTGCTGTAAGCTGGAGGCCGGCATGGAGTTACGGTAGATGTCCTAAACACAACAACATAATTAACTTGCGGCATAACAAAAACACACCTAATCGATTATTTTAGAATATCATAAACAACATTCACATGGAATATTTAACAGTTTAAAAAAACAGAAGCCACATCTTCTTAGAGACCTGGAATATGTTTTTGGACCTAGTATGAACCCTATATCTTAATATCCACTGTTATCACACTGACCATTCATGTGCTATCATTTGATTTCATTTAACATCAAACTGGATTTGATGATGCATGTTTTCATATCTGTATGCTCTTTAATGTATTTTTTTTGTGTATATTGTTTTTGATTGTTGTTATTGTAAACCGATAAATAAATAAAAAAACAAAAAACCACAACAAATACCTAATCAAATTTTATTTGCGATCACAATGATATTTCCACTATGACCTTTGACCCCACACCGACCTCTGCCTCTTTCTTCAGGGTGCGTGTTTTCTCCACCTTCTCCAGCACCTGCTCGCGCCTCCTCCACGTTACCCCTCGCCGCCCAGCTGCTCCGCTGCTCTGCGCCAGCAGCTTCCCGATCTCCCTCGTTCAGCTCGTGCACACGCTCCGCCTGCCAATCAGAGAGCATCGAGATTAGAGTCACAGCTGTAAAAACAGACAGTTCTGAGAGTAAAGGTGGAGAGAGGGGGGAAAATGGGCATGAAAAATAAAATTTCTTTTGGTTGGGGAAAAAAAAAAAAAAAAAAAAACCTTTTGAACCGTAACTGTGAATAATACACTTATCTCAAGCAAAATAACTAAAAAGCTACCAAATGGCATAGATATTGTGGAAGCCTGTTTCTGCCACAAAAAAAAAAAAAAGAATTCAATCGTGACTCATCCACTATTCTTCTTCTCACAATCATTCTTGAGTTTAAATCTTAAACTCTGACTTTTTTCTCTTAGAATTCTACGTTTGACTATCTATAATCCCTGACTTTATACTCTCAGAACTCAAAAGTTTACACTTCAGACTTTTTTTCTCTGAATTCATGAATTCTGAACTCACATCTCACAATTCAATCTTTTTTGTTACATCTCACAACTCTGACACTCTTTTCCCCTCAGAATTCTGACTTCACATCTTGCAATTCAGACTTTTTGCTTAGAATTCTGTTTACATCTCACAATTTGTTTAATTTTTTGCTCTCACAATTTCGGTTTACACTTCACAATTCTGACTTTTCTCAGAGACTCAATGCTTATATTCCACAATTATAATTATTTTTTTCTTAGAATTCTAAGTTGACATTTTAGCTTTAGAATTTTAGCCAACACTTTGAACTATAAACGTAACATTCTAAAAGAAAAACATCAGTTGTTGAGATGTTAACGAAAAAAAATTGTGAGATATAAACTTACAACTGTGAAAAATGAAATCAGAACTGTGGGATTTTTTTTTTGGTGATGGAAACAAGGTTCCGTGGATATGGTCTCTTTAAAAAGAAAATAAACTGAGTGGATTTTCATTTTCTGTTTTTGCATGTACTTCCTATCGAAACAGGAAGTTGGAACAGGGACACATTGAAAGGGCCCATCCTCCTCCTCCTTCTTCATAAAAAAAGTCAGTTTATTTCAGAGCTGTGGACCATGACTCACTAGTCTGCTGGTGTGCAGATGTGTGAAACTTCAATATGAAAAATGACATGAAAGTGAAATCTTGCGATCGTTCAGGGATTCCCCCTCGCAGATCATCAGGTTTTACCTTGGCAGCCACTTCAGCGCTGATCTCTTCCTGTGTTTCAGCCAGCCGTTTCTTTGCCAGTTCGGTTCTTCGGTCACAGTCTGCGATGAAAGACTGCAGGTGCTCTGTGGCCTGAGCAGACGCGGCACGATCAGCCATTTAGAAGCACATACAGTCAAATGTATACGAATGTAAAGGGTTCATACTCACATCCAGCTCAAAGAAATACTCCTGCTGCTTAGATGCGATCTCATAATCTGCTCTCAAAGCGAGATCATGGATCTTCACACACACTCCCCCAGATCCATGCGCTGCCACAAACACAACCGTTTAAAAAAACTCAGGTGACCTTTCAATGTGTTTGATGTCATAATGCAACTGTGGCCAAGCATAAATACAGTCCTGCGATTATCAAACTACCCCTAGTTTTAGATGAGTGATGAGGAGCGATAATGAGACACTTACGGTCCCGGACGAGTATGTCATATGCTGTGGGACACGACTCCAGCAGATGACTCTTACACACCCCGATTCGTCCATGAACTTGATCCGCTGTCTCATCGAGTCTCCTGCCAGAAACCCAGATCCACACATTAAGCAGCATCAAAAATCATAATTCTCATCGTTTCAAACACACAACCAGACAACCACCTTCAATCAAACAAACAATCATGCCACGAATCCAATCATGATGCTCAATAAAAAACAAACACACATGAGAATTATGACACTGATGATCAAACTACAATTTGCATCAAAATATGAGGCTTTGAAAATGATCGTAATAATTATGTATGAAAAAAAAAAAGAAGAATAACTGTGATTCTTTTCATACCAAATAAATAATAAAAATCATGATTCCCACTAAATAATTGACTGCTATGAATTTTATTCCAACCAAAGCATAAGCTTTATGATTTTTTTAAATCATATCTAATCGTCGGAATCATGAAAATGAACCAATATTTCGTGAAAAGCGAGAGTAGCAGTAATTATTATAAATGAATGGCATCAAAATAATTGAAAATCATCAAATCTGACATGCTTCCCGTCAATCAAATCACTAAATGCAGTGCTATTAAATGATTCAACTACAACCACGAGAGCCGACGACTCACATAAACCGTGACTTTCTTAACAGGTCAAGATCAAGAGAGTATCAATATATACCAGTAACTTATATAAAACAAAACACTAAAGCAACGAGGCACTGTCGGAGTCAAACGCACTGGTTTAGTTTCTCGTTCGCCGGGGATGAAAGAAATACTCTACCATCTCTGCTGGTGCCCATGAGCTGGTCCAGCATGGCTCTCATCTGCGCAGGGACGCATCTCACCTGTCTAGCCGCAACACCTGGACTATACCTGCTCGGTGCGTTAAACCCGGTGACCTGAGCTCAGCTCGCTACTCTAGAGCAGGAGGCATCCGCCAGCGGCCGCCGCCGACCTGAACACAACACAACCCGCCCGTCCTGCGACTCTCTACCACACTGCTAATATACAAAGCGCCACTTCTGAGTGTGAGAAGCTCCGGAAAGCGCAGTTTATAGATGAAATGCCAGCTGAAATCAGCTAATCATGAATCTGGCGTAGTGTCGCGCGTTAGCAGCAGCGGATAACTCTTCCTCAATCGCCAAAGAGGCTTATTATCAGTCCTCGCGGCTTTATCAATCCGCACAGGTCGTCTTTTGTGTAGTGGTCCATGTTCGCCAAGTTTGCACAGTGTTTATTTGTTGTTGGTTTTATTGTTTTATTTGTGTTTTTCCTCTCGGAATGAGGACTTCCGACCCGCGCGCGCTACTCCCGCTTAGGTTACGCGGCCCTCGAGGACGTGCTGCAGAGCTCGAGCGCTGATTGGCTGAAGGGGCGGGTGACGTCTTCACGTCGTTTGAGGTGCGTTCAGAGAACAACGTTTTGGTGGCATATAAAACACGTTGACAATGGGTTAAACCTCGTCTCATTAAAAACACCCAAATTGTGCATCTTTAACTCGAATGTCCACAACAGTTTGTTTTAGGGTTTTGTAGTCACTAACGTAATCCATATCATTACTTCACATTTTAAGTAATATGACTACTTTTTGATTGCATTACTTTAAACCGAAGACGTTTATAACATTGATTTAAATAAGATAATCTTGTACCATATCGATATAAAAATACAAAGAGAAAGAAATTAGTTCCATTCGTTGTTAATAAAGATGAAAAAGGATAAATTAGGGAGATTTAATAAATTATGTATTATTTATTGCAGTTGTGTGTGAATATAGTAATTATGTTAATCAGTAAATAAAGTAACTAGTCTTCATTTACAAGGGATATTGAAAAATCTATATAATCTAATTACATGTACTTAATATTTGGAATCTGATTATGTAATTCATACTACATGTTACTATCTTATAGTTAGTAATATAAGATTATATTTAAACAAAATAATTATCCAAAAGTTTTCACCCCCAGTAGTACCAAATGAAAAATATGATATTTAAACAAAATAATCATCCGGTTCAAAAGTTTTCACCCCCAGTAGTACCAAATGAAAAATATGATATTTAAACAAAATAATCATCCGGTTCAAAAGTTTTCACCCCCGAGTTAGTACCCAAATAGAAAAATATGATATTTTAAACAAATAATCATCCTTGCTTCTCTCGTTCAAAAATTTTCACCTCCCGGCTTGCACCAGTTTGTATCTGCAACGGAAAACTGGTTTTACTGTTACTTTAGGACTGAGTTGGAACCCGGAAAGGTCTGAAAAGATACATGCCTTTCATTAAAAATAGTATTATCAAATTTCTAAAGCTGAGAAAAGGACTATTTTGATTCACATTCCCTTGCCGATGCTATAGCTTTGAGACTCTGCGACGCTCGCTGCATGTTCAGCATCTCACCAAGGTTCATGATTACACAAGAACCGGCCACAAACACAACAGTATTGGTTCTCTTCTTGTTTATTGTTCTGATGTGTAAACAGACATCTCTTAAATGATGTACGTTTGTATATTATATTCATATGTATAAAAAAACATCCAGTGTAATAGTTTTTTTTTACTTCCACCTTACTTCACAGAATACAAAATCAAACCCAGCTGTGATTATCAATTGTGAAGAGCTATGAACAAACAGAAACACATAGAGGTCCTCTCAGGCCGGACATCCGCCTCCAGAGCTATTAGTCTTTTAAATGATTTAAATCGGAGGAATTTCATTGCTTTTTATTGCCGATTTAGCCTCTAGTTGTCGAGTGGCGTGTCCCGTCTATAGAGGGCCTCTCCAACAGCAGTTTCATCACCAATATACACAATTCATGGATATACAATGTATAGATATACATAAAACAAATCATCAGCTTACACAGTTTAAGTAAAAATAAAGATTAAAAATAATCGATGTAGATGTAGAAACTAAACTTTGTACCTTCAGGAACACTACAAATCCACACGGATGACCTCGGTTATGCTACATTTGTCTTTATAATATGAATCCTTCCATATTTCCCATTCACCAGTCTTCTAAAAATCAAAGATACTACATTGGCAAAAAATAAAAAACAAATTTTTGTTTTAGGCTGTATCATATGAGAATTTGGATTAGACAAACACGCTTACAGCTGCTCTAAGTGTTTTGATGCTTTCACATTTTTTGATTTAAGCAGGTGAAACTGGTAAAAAATAAATGCACATTCAATGCCCCGTGATCCAAAGTGATCTAAATGGACGCTTACGGCTCGCTCACACCAAGAACAATAACTCTGAAGATAACTGATATTTATCCGCCCAGCTTTAAATTCTCCAGCTGAGTTATAGCAGGATTGATTTTGATTGGCCGGCAGTCTAGCTTTTTATCATTCATCAGCTGGAGAAAAATCGTTCTGAAAATGAATCCAACGATATCGTTTCTCCGTGCATTTATCATTAAAGCTGTGGTGTGGACTCTGCTAATCTTTAATACTGAGAATGATTTTCTCACGATATCGAGAACGATATCTTTATCGTTATCTTTATAGTTATTGTTCTTGGCCTGTTCACACCAAGCATGATATCTATAAAGATAACGATAAAGATATCGTTCTAAAAATCATTGAGTCCACACTACAACTATAACGATAAAGGCACGGAGAAACGATATCGTTGGATTCATTTTCAGAACGATTATTTCCAGCTGATGAACGATACAAACATTGACAGCCAATCAGAATCAATCCTGCTATAATGAGCTCTGAGAGAATTTAAAGCGCACGCATTCGCGCCGAATAAACATGATATCGCCCGCTGGTGTGACTTTCAATATCGCGCATCGCTCTTTGGTGTGAATCAGGTAGACGCCATTATGAATTTAACGCTGATTAAAAACGCAGGCCTTCAAGACCGCTTTTATGCAGTTTTCGCTCTTCTGAGAGTTTTATCTATAAAAGACGCTTCATTAGCTATGTTGTCAAACGACAGCTCAACTTACAATCGTAACGCATCGTAATTCTGTCCAGCCTCGCTTTCTTCTGTCAGAAATTCAATATGACGTCATTCTGACTAGGGTTCACACGTGACGCCGCATTCTCTTGACTGTGAAAACTGGACTGTAAGTGATCATGGCATTGTTATTTTAAGTAAGTTTGTTATGATCGGGTTGCCGTGGGATGATTTTGTGACACGCTGTAAGTGGAGAGGTGGGCGTTGGCTCCGTCTCATTCAGACGATCGGACATCAGTGGGCGGGGAAGTTTTTTGCTGGTCTCTTCGTGAAGGCAGTGAGGATTCTCGGCCTCATATCTGGGTTTCACGGAGCGCAAAGACCCGGACTGACCAAGCTTCACGAGCGCTGATCCGCAGCCGAAGACTCCGTACCGTAAACCCAGGCTCAGACCAAGCATCGAGTGTTGTGTGTGATCGCGTGAATATAATACAACCACAGAACTCTACGATTTAAAAACAGAGTGGAAGTACTAGAGGAGTCTGGGATCTCTTTCTGAACGCGTATTGTCACAACATCTAGCTCCATAGCACACATTTCCCCACACTCTTGATCACATTACATCTGCCTGACATTACAGATTTGGTAAGAAACATCGCGAGGTTTAACTCCAGCGCCTGTGGTTGTAATGCGGAAAATAACTCTGACTGTCGTACTTCATTTTTGCCCTCAGAGCTTGAGAGATAAACCTGCAACCTTGCGTAAAGTTCAAAATCATTGACCGGTAATTGTTCGCTTTAGGTAGATTGACTATTCTGGTCTAAATGACTTTGTTCTAACATACCAGATTTACTCACATAAGGTTAAAGAACACTTGTATGTGAATTGCCTCATACTCTCCATTTGTTTTATTTGCTCGATTGCAGGCTTCAAATCTCTCTTTTAATGTTAATATAACATTTTGATTTTGTAACATGAGACAGTTTATATGGCACTGCCTGGTACAAGGACTGGCACTCAGATTCCGTGATAAACCGTGGTATTTGTAGATTAAAGTACAGCCCTTATCTAAAATGGGCTTATATTTTACATAAATCTAGTTTGCTTAGTAGCTAATGAAACAGTCTTGACCTGTAAGGGAAAGTCTCATGAAAACACTTCACCTCAAAACTGAAAGAAAATGCGCATTACATTTTCCATTAAGCTAAGTAAAAAAACATTTTTAGGACTCATTAAAGATGACACTCAATACATTTTCCACACCCATTCTCAAAAAATCAATGTAATGCCAAGAAAAACAAAAAAAAAAAGACTTGGCATTTTAAAAGTGATTGAAATGTACTTTTGAGAATATTTTTACAATATCTTTATTAGGATTCTCATTGACTGTATTATAGAATTATTTTTACAGCTAAACAGCTACAGTAAAATATTAGTAATACAAATAATATTGTTTAATATTATAGACATATTTTTAATCTAAAAATGATAGTGTAAATAGATTTTTTTGTGTATTACATTACTGAGAATATGGAGGGAATTTAAAATATTTAAGTGCCATTAAAATCACAATGCAAATATCTTTCTCTTAACAGTTCTTAAAATAGGCTTTGTTTACTTATATAAAAATGTAATTTCTCATTTTTCCAGTTGATTTTGGGGTGAAATACTTAATTCGGTGTGTTCTCAACAGAATGTCATGAGGTTCCTACCTTAAGGGACATCAGTTGACCCTGTATTCTGAAATACTCTGAATGCTCTACACTGTTTACCGCCTCTGTGAGACACTTCCTATTAAAAACGGAGCTGGAGCCAGAGAGAGGGGAAGAAAACAGTGGAAAAAAGGAACAAGACATAGAGATAGACGTGCATATGAGCTGTACACACACAGAGAGAAGGAGAACGTACTTGTGTGTGTGTGTGTGTGTGTGTGTGTGTGTTTGTGTGTGTCTTACAAGCCATCCCTGGCTGTACAAATGTGTGTCAGTCACATGGTGTTATTCCACTGCTGTAAAGTGTTGAATCAAACGCCTAGTGTATACCTTGTTTACACTCGTGCCGACGCCCAGGTGTGTGTAGTTAAAGGTGCAATCTCCCACCTCACAGTGAGGTGAAACCATGGGGAGGAGGAGCGAAAAGCCCTACAGAGCCGCGGAGTCTCCCCGCTCAGAGCGGCCTGCAGTTCAGACGGCAGAACAACTGCAGGAGCCGGTCGCGGATGATGCCTGCCGGTATCTAGCGTTGTCCCTCCCGTGGAGGAAGTGACGCTGAACGCAGGGTTCCGCCAGCATCGATCCCTGCAACACAACCCAGAGAATTTAATATTTGAATTGGATTTTATTTTGAGTTTTTCTGTGTGCACTTTGAATTTATTTATGTTTCTTAGGCCACAAAACCCAGCCATATGGACAATATTTTTTTTTGAAATAAAATTTGATTACATTGAAATTCCATTGATGTATGGTTTATTAGGATTGGACAATATTTGGCTGAGATACAACTATTTAAAATCTAACCTGAGGATGCAAAAATCAAAATATTGAGTAGAAAACTCACCTTTAAAGTTGTCCAAATGAAGTTCTTTAGCAATGCATATCACTAATCAAAATTAAGTTTTGATATATTTAAGGTAGGAAATTTACAAAACATCTTCTTCATGGAACATGATCTTTACTTAATGTCCAAAATGAGTTTTTTGGCATAAAAGAAAATTGATAATTTTGACCCATACAATGTATTGTATGTGCTACTTAAGACTGCTTTTGTGCTCCAGGATCACATATGAGGTTTATAAATTTTTATTTAATAGTTTTAGTTTATTTGAAGTTATTTTAGTATTTAAAATTAACTTAATACTAATTGGCAATGTGCAAACTACCACTTTTCTTAATTGACTACTCAGTGTTATGGATTGATATTTTAGACAGAAGTGACAGTTTAAAGTTAATATGCATTAAAGGTGACATATCATGAAAACAAGCTCCTCACTTACCTACTCTGACAGACACTGCCGCCATTAGCAGAGACTCGCCCTGAGGAGCCTCACACCCTGTTTATCTTCTCACACTAGAGCATTTAAAAGCAGCATTCAAGTAAGAAATATCTTATTGTGCTTATAGACGCTTATTCAGTCTCAGAGCAGTGAGTGATGGTTTTTGGGTCTGATCTAATATCATAGACAGCAGTAGGTACTGTACACTGATCTAATATAAACATGCAATTTCTCTCCCAGCTGTTTAACTAAGACATAACAAAAATCTGTGTTTCTGTTACTCGTGTGTTTTTAACAAACTATGAGCATGTCGCCGCCCCTCACATGCTGTGGTAGACATGATAATCCAAACCAAACAGATGTTTTTTAGCAGATTATCAGATATCAGGAGTTTAAACTAATGTGTGTTAAAACGCATGATTTCAGTGTGGTAGACATGATAATCCAAACCAAACAGATGTTTTTTAGCAGATTATCAGAGGAACGAGCTGTAAAGGCACAGCCCAGTTTTGGGAAGGGGGCAGCGTGCAGCAGCAGCTCATTTGCATTTAAAGAGACATGCACGAAAACAGTACGTTTCTGCTTCTACTCAAAACAGGCATTTTCAAAATGATATAATAAATGATCTGTGGGGTATTTTGAGCTGAAATTTCAGACACATTCTTGGGACACCTGAGACTTGTAGAAAGGAGCATAATAGGTGCCCTTTTATGATGGATTTGATTTTTAGAAACATGCATTTTATTGCTTCACAAGATGTTAATTGATGGACTGGAGTGGTGTGGATTACTGTGATGTTTTTATCAGCTGTTCAGACTCTCATTCTGACGGCACCCATTCACTGCAGAGCATCCACTGCTGAGCAAGTGATGCAATGCTACATTTCTCCAAATCTGTTCCTGTACTCTAACAAACATTTTAATATTTATAACTATTTTATACTTCTACTGGATAGACCACAATCTAGCCTATATAATCTATGCTGTTTCTCTGGCAGATGTATAACAGTTTTCCAGTCAGGACAAGTTAATTTGCTGAGCTGAACTGATGGGGTGCTGATCTGGGACCAGCGCTCCCCGCCTCAATCCTGGTCTTGTCTGTTGTGAGTCAGACAGCAGTTTTCATGAGAGCAGTGCAGTAATCTGTCTCTCCCCTCGAGAAAGACGCCAGCAGTTGAGTTAAAACACTGCAGCTTTCTTTAATTAATCTGCTTTTCTATTCTGACTCTCTCTCGTCTCTCTCTCTGTTTTTCACATGCGCGGAGGATCGTTGAATCCTCCCTCATATCAGAACCGCTTTAACTTAAAAGCAGCTCCGCTCTGTTTCAAATCTCACTTAAACACCCTGCTGTCACACACACTAATCATCTTTTTTCTTGCTGTCTCCAGATCCTCACCCCTTCTTCTTTCTTCTAAAAACAAAAAAACACGCTGTTTTGAACATTAAAAAAAAACCACAAATAGGCATTTACTATATACATGAACACTAATAGCAATAGCACATTTAATACACTTACACCATCATTCTGAAGTTTAGCACTGATAAGATGTTCTCTTCTCACTAAGGGCTGCATTTATTTAATGAAAAGTACAGTAAAAACTAATATTGTGAAATATTATTACAAGTTGAATCAACTGTTTTCTATGTGAATACATTTTAAAATGTAATTTATTATAAATAAATACAGTAATATTGTGAAATATTACAATTTAAAATAAGTGTTTTATATGTTATTATATTGTAGAATATAATTTATTCCTGTAATCAAAGCTGTATTTCCAGCATCATTACTCCAGTCTTCAGTGTCACATGATCTTCAGAAATCACTCTGATATAATGATTTGCTGCTCAAGAAACATTTATTATTATTATCAGTAGGGCTGTCAAATGATTACTCACGATTAATCACATCCAAAATAAAAGTTTTGTTTACATAATATATGTGTGTATACTGTGTATATTTATTATGTATATATAAATACACACACATGCATGTATATATTTAAGAAGAATATGTTATGTTTATATATTAAATATATTTATATATATTATAAAATATAAGAATATAAATATATAAACATATAAACATGTAAATATTTTCTTAAATATATAATTTATGTGTGTATTTATATATACATAATAAATATACCCCGTACACATACATATATTATGTAAACAAACTTTATTTTGATGTGATTAATCATTTGACAGCCCTAATTATCCGTGGTTGAAAAATTTGTGCTGCTTCTCACATGTTTGTTAAAACATTGATATATTTTTATTTTCCTGTATTCTCTTCTGAAGACTAGAAAGTTCAAAAGAACAGAAAACATCAATAAATTTCTTCACTGTCACTTGAAAATCATACCAACCCAAACCTCGAACAGGTGTATAATTATTACAAATATATATTTTAAGGAAGCCTGCTTGAATTTCACAAACAATCCAGAAGATTTTGAATTTCTATTTAAATGGTTTTATCCTCAGTATTTTATAGTCGCATCTATATCTCTCTCTGACTGACTGACATGTAAAATGACCAATCAGTTTTTGTGTGTGTGACTTAAGGCAGGTAAAAAGTTAAATATATGAATTATTTTTTTTCTTATTAATATTAAGTATTAATATTACTAATTGTATTAATAAGTGTCAAATTGAACTTGCAATCCATCTTTCTACGTACCCTCTTCCGCAAACTACAAGTCAATTCAGTGATTTCTTCTCAACCTGGAAAGTGCTTATTGTAGTAGTAAAATTGTGTTATGTTTAGTTGTAGTTAGGATACTGAATTACACTTTTTATTAATATGTTGAATTATTGTTATTTTTATGATTTGTTCGTTTTCTTTTTTTTTAATACTTCATGATTTTATTGTAAAGTTTATTACTATATTAGGTTTAATTTATATTATTTCAGTTTTAATTTTAGGCTTCGATTTATTTTTTTTTCCAGTCAGTAATTTTAGTGCTTCCAAATTAAAAACTTGAGAATGTTTGCATGTTGTTTTTGGGATGTGTTTTCATCTATAGTAATTTTTTCAATATTTCTAATTTGAAACCTAATATCATAAATTTTCAGTGACGTGTATCCGGTTATCAGTGTCCACTTTGGCTCACCAGGAAGCTGCTACAGGACACTCCGTTGATGCTGGTGAAGCTCCTTAGCTGGACGCTCTCGATCACGATGTCTCACAAGTCCGCCTCAAAGATCCAGACTCAGATCGCAGGACGTGCTGGCCCGCCACACGTAAAACACGTATTAACCGCGTGGATGCTTGGCAGCGAGTGGCCAGCTGATACGCCGTGCCCACCTTGTTGGCCGAGTCGCCGTTGGCAACAACCCTGTCCGCTCCGACACGACGACAGCTGTGTGTGCACAAGAACATTTTAACATCTGACACTGACCTGACACAATCACGCACACCTGCAAGCCTATACACCTGGCAACTCGTCACCTGGTGTGATGCCTCTTTCTCCCTCATGGCGATGCGCCGCCATGCTGTCTGTGATGAGGTGGCTGGGAACCCTGTACGCCACGGGCTCAGACGGCCGTCTAGCCGGGCGCCCTGGTTGTAGGCCGGGTCTCTGTCAGCAGTACAGAAACGCTTCAATCGTCCGCCGAGCATGTCAGCTTACCAGAATTCACTCCTGCACTAGATCAGATACAGTCATTATCATCAGAGTCACTCACCAAGGATGAGTCCACTTCTCTGATCATTTGTACTTCAACCCCATGTCTTTTCACTCTACATCGAAGCTTTTGAGGAAAACATTCCAGTGATTTTTTTCCTCCATATAGTGGACTTCAATGGTGGCCAAATGATTTCAAGGTCCAAATGCAGGTTCAATGCAGCTTCAAGCTAGAGGCAAGCCGAAAGCATTTGAGGCTAAAAAGTTGTATAAATATGAATCTTTTTCAGAAAAATTATCATTTTATGCTTATTATCTCCTTCAGCTAATATCCTTTTTTGAAGCTGTATTTTTTGGACCCTGATATATGCGCTGGCCACCATTGAAGTCCCCTAGATGAGAAAAATCCTGAATTTTTCCTGAAAAGCTTAATTTCTTTGCGGCGCTGAAGTGAACAGACATGGTGAATGACATGGGGGTGGGTACATGGCTCAGGAAAGTTTTATTGTGGAAGTGGACTTATCCTTTGGATTTCTGTAGTAATGGTAAGATCGTGGACTGACCGAGAGCCGTGCCGATTCCCGCGCGTGGCCAGGTTTGCCGGTGTTTTGACCATGTGCGGGAGGAACTGGTGAATCTGAAGTCTCTGCTGTACAACCCGACAGGATGTGGCTGCGCCACCGTGAAGTTGCCGAATTTTTTTGTTTATCGTTCACGCCCCGCGTCCAACATCTCCTCGATCCAGCCTATCCACACTGCAGTCCGGGTGGGGCCGGTGGCCAACAGAGACCAGCACGTTAGAGGAAGATAAAAAGGAGTAATTAAAGCAGTACTCATATTTGTTTACATTTTTGCTGAAAATGTCGTTAAATATAATTGCCTTTAATAACTTATGTCTCACAGTGAATATCTGATGAACATTTATACACGGTACATTTGGAAACATAAGCTTACTTTCTTCAAGGCTCTTTAAAAAAAACAGCATACTGCACAGAGTAGAAAGGTGTGCTTAGATAATTTGAAATATTTTAGACTACTTTACAAATGAAAATAGAAAACCATTAAAAATATTCATTTAAATAAATGTGTGTCATTTTAATTTGTTAAATTTTAAAATTTTTTAATAATACTTTTAAATCTTTCCTCCTAAATAAAATATTTATATTATTTATTTTAATATATCTAAATCAAATCCATCCCCCGCTAGAATCTGCTCACAGGAATGAAAACTAGGATTTAAGAAAAAATACTACTTAATACACAAATAATACAATAAACAATTAAAAAATTCAAACACACAATTTTTAAATAAAAATGTTTTTTGGTTCACTTTTAGTTGTAGCAGGGTCTTCTAGTTTTATGTATTTTTTGACTTCCTTTCTATAGTTTACATTTTAGTATTTTTTTCATTTTTATTGGTTTCTTTTTGCTATTTTTTTTTTAATTATATCTTAGCTTTAATTAATTTTTCTTTCAGTTTTAAGTCATTTTAGTACTTAAATTGAAAAGAACTTTAGAATTTTCCTCGGCAACGAACTGAAAAAATACGTTTTTAATTTTATAACAACTATATTTTACTTTATTTCAGTTTTATTTCAATTAAATGAAAACTTTTATTGGTTTAATAGTTTTAGTTAACAACAACATTGGCACAGACACTGCAATTAGAACTGCTGACAATTAGTACAAATGAGTGCAAAAGCTTTTAAGATTAGTTTCACAGACGTGGCAAAGAAACCCAGCAAAGCAGAATATACCGCTCGTTTTCTGGAATATCTTGTTCACTAGCTGTTACAAACAAAACTATTCAAACATCCCAAGCCTTCTGATCCCGGGTAAACCCTCGGAGCGTCCGGCGGGCTGTCACCTGTACTCGGAGCTGCCGGCTCCGTGTTCTTCCTCCATGCTCTCGCTTCCTCTGTGAACTCCATGAGCTCGCTCTGGCTGCTCAGCCCATGTTGACCGCGTGGTCGCAGCCGGACGTCAGGTGGCACAGCTTAGTCCCTGATGAAGGACACGAGTCGCGCCGCCCCCGAGCGCCCACCAACCGCAAGCTTCCAATCAGCCAGGCTCAGGCAGCCCACGATGGACGATGGCGGGACGCCGCCAGAGACCTTGCAGGGGTGAAGGGTCACAGGGTCACAGCACCGACCAGCGCTTCTCATCACCAGGAGCTTGATTTCACACCCCTACACTCACCAACTCACTTTTCTCCACATACATTTATTCATACTCGACTGTAAAAAACATTCTGAGATAAAAAGTTATGTGCCCAAGCCAAAATGCTGTTTGCAAACCGCATTTTTATTCAAAATTTTACCAGGAAATCCAATGGGATGAATTGTACAAAAGTACCTACTCATTGCATTTTAGTGAACCCTTTAAAGGAAAGTTTACATTTCCATTTAAGATGTTTCTCGTGTAATTAAGAGAGTCCTCCAGATATAAAACACAGGTTCAGAGATTATTCAATAACTACAAAGAGAAATTACGGCAAGTGGCGATGTCATCAGTTTCTTTAGAATTTGAATTTTGCTGTTATGATTACAATGAGTACTATGACATCATTCTTAAAAGTGGCATTGCTGTTCCAAGAGCCTCATTAAATAACTGTCATAATGACTTAAAGGAACAGTTGACAAAAAAAAAGAACGAGACTGTGTCATCATTTACATCACCTAAGGTTGTTGAGTTTCATTTTCCTCCTGAGCACAAAAAGAAGATATTCTGAAGAATGCTGCTAGAGCTTAATAGTTGATTTGTAGCCAATGATCTTCTACAGAATGGAAAAAAAAATCATGGAGGCCTACCAGAAGAAAGAAATGAAGACAGATATAGTTGTTTAGTGTCTGAGATGAACTACTACCTTTAATAATCGTATGACATCCCGCATTCTAAACTGGAATATCTGAGATTCATAATGTCTCTTTATAAACGCAAACTGCGAAAGTGTTGTAAGTTTCTACTCTCTTTCTTTCTTTTTATATTCATTCTCTTCATTCATAATCATTTATTATTCCATTCAGTCATGTAAATCATTGATTGATTTTTTTAATGTTTTTTTTTACATTGTTGTTTAGTCTTATGATTATTTTTGGGTGTTTGTCCTTCATCCCAGTAAGAGACAGAAAATTTTTTACTTTTAGGGTTTTTTTTAAGGTCACGGTACCTGTATGTTACGTATTTCCATGTTTGTGCTGCGTGGAACATACACAACTAAGAATTCAATAAACTGCTCTTTTTTTATCATCAGCACTTCATCTCACTGCTCCTGCTCTCTCTGGCTTTACTCTTGGCTGACAGAAGACTGTTAATTACAGTGGTGCCGGACCAACTGTAATCTGTATACGAGACAATCAGATACTTTTCTGACAGATCTTGTTCTCTGGTTGTGAAGCAGGCTCTATATTATATGGGCCCTCGTGTTACTCCTTGGACCAATTGCGCACAAAGAGAGACTCTCTTTGTAGTGACTTACCGTACGGTAGCGCTCGCAATCGGTGATTGTCATTTCCCGTCCATTAGTAAACTCTCATGACAGTGACAGCGGCTGGCACAGGACCAAAGCCCCGAATCCCCGATCGATCAATAATTCATGCCAGATATTTGCAGGAGGACTATTAATGAGGCACAGACATGGCTGCCGGAAAAACATCACCCCAACACATTAATTATGCACTACGTTAATCAAGACTGGAACAGCTGGAGAAAGAAAACTGAGGTTTGCCAAACACCTTTCTGATGTCACAACATGTGTTCACAACACACGCACATCAGTTTAGAAAACTAGTCCCGTCCGAACAGGGCTTTAGAATGTATCTAAAACTGACTTCTTATAGACGTCTATCAGATGTTTGTACACAGCAGATGCTCTCCAGATCAAGTGACCTTTAACAATGTGTGCTATAGGGGCGGTTCACACGGGACGGGCACGGTTTAAAAACTTCAGACGTTGATCTTCCTTCACAAGAACACATTAGTGGCAAACAATAAAACTAATTAGCATATTTAACCGTTAATGTACAATTGACTTCTTCAGGAACATTTCTTTTAATTTTTTACAAGCATAAACTAACCCTCCCAAATATTTAACTTGGGAAATAACTTGTTTACCCAAGCGGGCCGTGTGCATAATTAACTCATTTAATCCCACGCTCACAATAGTGCCCGGGAAAGATGTTTTCTTTTAAAAAAATTCATCTAAAATTACTGACCTTGTTTTAGTTCATTTTCAGCAAATATTTGGAAAAATAAAGCTTTCAATTAAATGTAGTGCAAATTGTCACATGACCAGAGCAGTTTACTTCCTGTTTGCAACATGAGATGATGATGGCTGCATCAAGCTCCAAAAAAAGGCTATAAAGTATGTTAATATAAAGATTTTTGGTACGCATTATCTTTAAGGTGTCTAGTATTAATATATGAATTCACAATTATTCAGTTTTGTTGAGTGTGGACATAGAATGAGCAAACATGTTGGTGGCAATAGTAGTGACCGGTGGAATAACGTATTTGTGTCCCTGGAGCATGGTATATTTTGTCAACTAGGCCAAATATACTTGTATGTGGACAAATATCCATTTGTCCTTTTATGCAAAAATCATTAGAA
The DNA here is from genome assembly GCF_018340385.1 of Cyprinus carpio. Taxonomy (NCBI): domain Eukaryota; kingdom Metazoa; phylum Chordata; class Actinopteri; order Cypriniformes; family Cyprinidae; genus Cyprinus; species Cyprinus carpio. The sequence goes on from NC_056597.1 coordinate 34,520,507, forward strand.
TATTAAATTAAAAGATCAGTTCCCTTGAAGATATTTTTGTAAAATGTCCTACTGTAAATATAGTCAAACATTAGTTTTGATTTAGTAATATGCATGCTAAGAACTTCATTTGGACAACTTTAAAGGTACAGAAGTTTTCTCAATATTTTTGGATTTTTTTGCACCCTCCAGGTTCCAGATATTCAAATAGTTTGTATCTCGACCAAATATTGTCCTCCTAACAAACCATATATCCATGGAAAGCTTATTTATTCAGCTTGTATAAATTCTCATTTTTTGGTAAAAACAGAACCCTGTAGGACTGGTTTCGTGGTCCAGGGGTCGCACATTTTTTGTTTTTTCATCTTAGTATACATATTCTTGTTGTATAAGGGTTATATGTATCATACTACCATAGTCTGAAAGGGTTTTTTTAAAAGGGGTTAATGCTGACCGAGATGTAGAAGAATTTGTGACTGCAGAAATGTTTAAAATTTCAGTTTTACACCTCATCCCACCGGTCACAAAGGACCAACCAAAAACACATTATTGATTTTTTCAAAGGGGTTACAAAATGACACATCATTTTAAATCTTTAATCCCGGGAAAAAATTTTTGGGGTTTTATATGGGTTAAACCACAACTGTATAAAAAAAACCGGAAAGACGCAAGTTTGCAAAAAAATAAATAAATAAAAAAATTCGCATGTTTGTAGATCACACATGCCACCGTGCACGAAAAAAAAACCGCAACCCGTGCCAGCCCCTTTACCAAAGGAGCTTCTTAGGGGGCTTTGAGATTTCCGGACGTGCGGAGCGAAACCGGGCAGGGATCCGTCGACGGGGCCTGCCGTACCTCCCTTCAGCTTTTGAGGGCCCAATATCCGCCCCGCCCCCCGACGGTTCTCGTCTTCCCGGGTCCGGGGGCAGCACGCGGGTTGATTATCTCGGGAAACCGGGGCCGGTCCGGTCGCCCCCCGCTATGCCCCCGGTGAATGGGGCTAAAATTTTTCCGGGGGAGCGCGGGCGCCGATTTTGACGGGTTTCCGTGGGTCCGTTTCGCGTCGGTGCGTCGGGGTGCTTAAAAGCGCTGCGATCGTGAATCCTGAACTCGGCGAATCACAAGGTGTGGGCGTCTGCCCGGATAGAGGGGGAAAAGCGACGATCACGAAGCAGCGTGTTCGCTCTGGCAGAAAAGCCCCGCCCTGGTTTGACCACGACCACTCCTGTCAGTCTCCCATGAAGCCTTTTATAGTCTTAGGACTACGGCGACGCAACCATTAAAGCGATTCGGAGTATTCTTAGCGACTGAACGGAGGGACCAATAGGGCAGATGTGTGGAGACTCGGAATGAGGACGGCAAGATCTTGTTTCTGAGGAGGATCGATAAAAAACGCATCAAGCGGACGCTATTGTTCATATTTTAATAAGCCATGACGTCATCAGGGACTTTCATCCGATCGCAATGGGTCTTCCCAAAATGAGAATTCTAATATATAATGTTCTAAAACACAACAAACAAAACATCCCCGGCTACCACTTTTTTACAGTGAAAGTGAATAGGGACTAGGGTATGGACAATGATGACAAAACACTTAAGCAGTCCACCACCCAAGAACGATAAAATATAAAGGTGTGATATTTTAATATGTCAGAGGGATTTTAAGTTTAAAAAGGGTATGGTTTCTTCCTCACATAAAAATTATTCACACTGATCTATAACTAGACGAAAGATTATATAACCTGTAGATCAGTGCTTTCGAATGATCTTTCTCCCGTGTAACACAAAACTAGTTTTTCATTTTTTACACAGTTTACTCCGGCGATTCAGTTAAGGGGGTCTTGTTGAATACAAGTCATTATTTTTGTTCTCTTTGCACACCAAAAATGTTTTGTTATAGATTCATTAAAAATACATTGCAACCGTTAACCGTTTCTGGGCCCGAGGAAAATTTCAGTTGCGTTGCGGTCTCTGTTGCAAGGGTCAGAAAAGCTCTCGGATTTCATAAAAAAAAAATCTTATATTTGTTGTTCAGAAGTATTGAATGGTTGCGGGTTTGGGAAAGACATGACTGTGAGAGTAATTAATGACAACATTTGTATTTTTGGGGGAGGGAATGTTCCTTTAAGTGTGTGCTTATGAATAAACAGAAACATTACTGTTCTTGGACTTGTGAACAGGCCTTTAAGAGGCCACTCACAGAAACGAACGCATTCTGTGTGAACGGCCCATTGAACTATAATAAACTTTGTCCATAGGATTTTTGAAAACTTCAAAGCTTACTTACATTTGCGTACATTTGTAAAGATGTATTACAAACATTTATAACCCTACCTTAAAGGTGTTTGGTTGTTGTTTCTCGAGCATGACAGTCCCAGTCCCCATTCACTTACACTTTTTAGAAGCAGCAAGGACATTCTGGCAAAACCAGTCTCTTTTAGTATTAAGCATTTCAAAAAAAAAATAGTCAATGGCTGTAACCGACCCAAATATGACGGACTGATCACAGAATCGCCATTTTTAGGTCAAACTTTCCTTTTTAATTATTAATTAGCCACAGCTATGATATTCCTTGCACCGTAGACACATTTAACAAGTTTAATTGCAGCTTTTAAAAAACAGATCCCATCGTCAGAACATCGGTACATACATGAATACATTAGCAGTGATTGCTTCTGCGGTAGGCTGAGAACCTAATGATGACCTGCTCCGTACATGCGGATGTGAACGAGGATGAATGAAAGGCTAATTGGGTTCAGACAGCATCCTAAAAGATGGACAGCGCGCCGAATAAACGAGGTTGTCATGGAAACGAGGCAGCTTTATGTCTGGCTCGTTAAAACTAAAATGCAAATCAAACAAACAAACAGCTGATGACAATGACTGACTGTTGCACACACACACTGAGAATCCTTTTTACACAAACAACAAGAGGTTTGGACGTTGTCAGTCAGGGGTTAAAGTTGATGCTCTTTGACTTCTGACAAAGGACCAGAAGAAACGAAGAAGAGACAGCTTCCCTAGAAAACATGCTGATCTCCAGCATATGAATGACCACATCTCCAACCAACGCAAACATCACACATTAGCACCCGGATACAAAACTATCATTCCATTCTAATCCAAACCACAAGACCAAAAAACACACCACACACAGACACACATGAACCCGAAACACACGCACACTGAGACCGTTTAATTTTTCCTCTCACGCAGCGGGGTGCGGCTTAATCCCCGATGATGGGACAGTATCTGCATCTCCTCCATCTAACACACCACACACACTTGAACATACTTCCCTGGAAGGTGCTTGAGATTTATTCCCATATAAACCGGGATGTGCAAGTGGCATTAGACTAATCTGGGAATTACTGGAGGACACCAAAGGGGGAAATATACTGGAAAAGACTGCAGATAACAGGCATTTATATGTGAAAGAGAGGTTAGGCTGGAGCCATATCAGACCAGAAGACACAAGAGCACAAAACTGGGTCAAATAAAATGAGAAAAAGAAACGATTTCGCTTGTGTAGTGCAAGGTAAATGCATGAACTGTCAGAGGGAATGAATGACCGTCTGTAAACCTGTTCTATGATAACCGTTATTTTCATTTATTTATTTGGATAATATATATAACACACACAACACACAAAGCATTGCATGGGGGAAATCTCACAAATACAAGGCATATTTCAGAAAATAATGAATATATATATATAGATATATTATATATTATATATATATATATATATAGAGATATATATCTATATAAAATCCACTTATTACTAATATTTATTTGATTATATATTTATATCTAATTTATTATGAAACATTGAGAAATGTGTGTTAAAAAAAAAAAAATCTCAGTGCAAAAAAACATTCTTAATGGTCCTAAAATATTTTATAACTAAAATTTCTAATCTCTTTCTTTTTGGGGGCTAAATAAATGTGATCATGTTGTTGATGGGTTTTGTGAGATTTCGCCTTTAGTGTTTGACTGATGTGTATTTTTGCATGAGATGAGATCAGTTTGATATCACTCGAAACATTCAGATGTCAAATGGAGGAATGTTTTGATGGTCTGGACCGCAAAATGAAGTGCAGCAATGCAAAAGGTGCTTAATTGCGTGTGCGTGTGTTTGTGTGTGTGTAGTGTTTCCCTCTGCAGCTCCTTTATCTCTGTCAGGATTCATTTGTATTCTCATGAGTTCAGAAGTGTGAAGAGTTTCCCAGCAGACAGTCGCGTCACTCTCTAATGGGCCGTTTTTCCTGATCGACTCCAGCTGTGAGAGAGAGACAATGATAAAGACGACAGTGAGCTCACATGGAGATGCGACTGAAGCAGAGACACAGCAGGCTTTATTATTCACCTCGTTCTCCACCATCTTCAGTCGGCCGAGGGCGTCTTTTGCTGCATCCTGAGAAACCAGAACAGCTCTTTAGCTTGAATCTAAATGACTGATTTAAAAATGTTGAAGTGACTTGACAAAAGTGACATCCAGCTTCTGCTGTGTTTGTTCTTGATGAAACATCTGAGCAGCTGCATGAGTGTTTCATGTCAACACTAAGTGACATTCGTTGCCCATTTTACTTCAGTAATGTGAAGTATTTCGGAGTGAAATGAGAACAAAAACAGACACCTCACAGTTCATCAGTGCTGATTTTGTGTGTGTGTGTGTGGTTTGCTCACCCTGTTGCCTTGGCTGGAAAACGTTTTTAACTGAGGTCTGGACAGACCGTGAACAAACTTTCGCAGCACATTTTCATATTCTGAGACACAGACAGAGAGATACAGTACATTACTGATGACCTGTTTTGCTCTTTAATATGTAGCACTGGAAAGTCCAATTTCATTGAAGTGAATCAGTTCATTTAGAAAGTTCATTTAAATTAATCATTTCAAAAGCATTCACAGATTCATTTGAATCATCCAGCAGTCCACATGCAACATTTTATTCTCTCATTCATAAACAAAATAAACGTCTAGTAAAACAGGGCAGTTTATGGTTAGGTTTTTAGGTGTTTTTCTCTTTAAACTATGGTTCAAAAGTTCGGGATTTTTTTTAATGCTTCTGAAAGAAGTTGTTTCCTATATAAATCTGTTGAAATATAACTTATTTCTGTGATCAAAGAAAATTTTCAGCATCATTACTCCAGTCTTCAGTGTCACATTATTTCTGTGATCAAAGAAAATTTTCAGCATCATTACTCCAGTCTTCAGTGTCACATGATCTTCAGAATCATTCTAATATGCTGATTTGCTGCTCAGGAAACATTTCTGGGCTGTGTTTCCCAAAAGCATTGTAAGCCTAAGTACATCGTAGACGCTTACGATGCTTCTGGGAAACTCAGCCCTGATCATTATCATAATCCATGAAAGGTTCCTGTCAGGATTCTTTGTTGACTAGAAAGAAACAAACCCCCTGTCCTGACCCCTTTTGAAGTGAATGGTAGTGCACAGAATTTGCAGCTTAATTCAAAGTTTTCTAATTGCACGTGGTACCTGTCAGTGCTGCCGGATGTTTCTCAAGGTATGACTTCTGCCACTGCAGTCGCTGACAGACGTCCATGTGCTGCTTGATCAGCTCTGACGGGTCTCGTCTGTTCTTCTTATAATCGCTGATCTAAAGAGACGCACACAAAATGACTCAGGATACACTCTACATCCAGTCAACAGCTCAATCCCATCACTGACACACACCTTCCACTCCAGTCTCTCTTTGTCATGGTGAAGCAGACTGAAGCTGTGCATCTTATACTGCGGAGGAGACGAGCTGAAATCAACCAGAGACACGTGTTAAACAATGTGAAATCAGTGCTGTGCGATCAGCTTTCGTGTTACCTTGGTTTAGAGTTCCTGTCGTGATCGTTCCTAGGTTTGGATCTTGGAGAAGGAGCCTGTTGGAAATAAAATGCTTTATGTGGATTCTGTCCAACTGTTTTTGGTATGCAAGATCCTGTGTGTAATGTAAACAGCACTTATTGTCATCTCATACCCGTTCCTTTTCCCTGCTTTTCTCCCGCTCTCGGTCCTTCTCCCGCTCTCGGTCCTTCTCCCGCTCTCGGTCCTTCTCAGTTGAAGGTGTGAGCGGGTCGATGACGAGCCACTTCTCCGTCACCGGCTGCAGCTGAACTCCAGACAGCGGCTCGCGGATCTTCACTCGCACCTCCAGCTTCCCTCCTGTCGCCTTGCGTCCGTCCAACACCTGCAACGGCAGCACAGCCTCATGGGACACCAGCGCTCATGTGCATGTGACACATGTGTGAGTTTGAGTGAATCACTCACATCAATGATCTCTCTGATCTCACACTGGTTCTCAAGAGCTTCTAGCTTCATCTGAGCACTTCCCACCACTTTATCTGTCTTGAAGAGACCGCTGCGGACACACACACACACACACACACACACGATTATTAGACTCACTGCTAATGATAGTGACACCACATTTTAACCCTGTATGAAAAGTGAAAAACTATTTTGCCTAAAGGCAAATATTGGAATAATATAAAATTAAACCAAACAAATTACAATTAAAATAAAAAAAAAAAATAATATAAACTAAAAAACATTTATGCTGATTTCTTTTAAAAAATATATAAAAAATGTATAATTTAAAAAAAATGACAGCATTGAGAATCATCATTGAAAATAATGTGAATTTGCAAAAAAAAAAAAAAAAAAAAAAAAAAAAAAAAGCAGATAAATAAGAGTAATGAGAATCTGTGGAGTAATCCTGCTTAATTATCTCTGTGAAAACAATGTATATTAATTTTCGCAAAAAAAAAGTAGCAATTAATTGATCTGATCAATGATTGAATTGATTTTTTAGTCCATGGTGGGGGAAAAATTAGCAAATTTATATTTGCAATGCAAACTCTGAATTTTTTGGGAAAAAAAAACAGAACTGTGAGATCAGAATTCATAGCAAAATTCTAAAATTGTGAGATATAAAGTCACAATTACCTGTTTTTTTAAGTTTTTTTATTAGTGGAGGTAAGAAGCTTCCATAAAAAAAAAATCTTAATTTTCATGTGATGACTAATGTCATTTATGTTGGGGTGGAATGTGATCTGGGCGTGTAATTGTCAGACTCACTATTAGTGATGATTACTAGGAGTCTCACCCTTTGTGTACGATCTCAAACTTGATGCCTTTGGCCTGTACCACTCTCTTAAAGCCTCTGTGATCCCGCTTGATGTTCAGCTTGAACTGCTCCTTAAACTCTGAAAACACAAAGACTGTCAGCTAATGCCGCCACCTGTTTAACACAGATGTGTGTGTGTGTGTGTGTGTATACCTGGACAGTTGGTGTTTCTCACAGTACTGGTTTTGTCTCTCTGAGCTTCTTCCTAAGAAACAAACACACTGTAGATGCCAGTAGAATGTGTGTGTGTGTGTGTGTGGAAGAGTGTTAAAGTGTTGCGTACGGCGCTGGGGAACGGGAACTCAAAGCGCACACTCGCATCCAGATCGTTGGCTGAAACTCCTGGAGAAAACAAAGAAAATAAAATCTGCAGCCATTCTGTGACAGAATCTCATTATTTTATATAACAGGGACACTAATGTTCAAAAGGTTGGGGTCAGTAAATTCTTTTTGAAAGAAAAATGAATAAAATTCTAAACTTTTCAATGGTAGTGTATTTCAGAGACCATCTGTTTACATGATTATGACACACAGGCACACGTTCACACACACACACACACACACCTGGAGGAGTGGGCAGGTTGATCCCTTTCACGACCGTCAGCACCATCTCACTGGACGTCAGGTTAGGAAAGATCCTAAACACAGAGATGCAGACATTTAGTGAATCTGCAGGACGACTGCACTGACAGACGTGTTGTGTGTGTGTGTGTGTGTGTTCTCTCACTTGACAGAGTTGAAGGTGCGCTCCTCTGTGTGGTATTTAGAAACTTATCTACCACTACCATAATACTCATTCATCACTCATACATCACCCAAAAACTACACACACACACACACACACACACACACACACACACACACACACATTTAGATATTTTCTATTGTGGGGGCTTTCCATTTAGACCTTTGCTCAGCAGCAATCCTTAACCAAACCCTCAGCATTTTTTATTTACTATTTACTGTTTATTAATCTGTTTTCCTCATGAGGACTGTTTGTTGCTCCCACAATGTTCATATCAGGTTTTATTATCCATGTGGGGGCATTTAGTCTCCACAATGTAGTCAAAATCTAACAACACACAAACAAATACACTTTAAGGCTAGATTTTATATATGTTAGTATTTCTGGTTAGAGCTTAGATTCTAATAATTATTACATATTTTAATTATACTTTGTTTTCATTTATACATTTTATACCATTAATACGTAAAAAATATATATTTTTAAATAAAAAATGAAATAAGTAAAAAAAAAGCAGTACTTTAACAATTTATAGAAAAATAAGTACACGATTTTTTTTTAAATTGCATTTTTAATGTTTGTTTTTATGTAAATATGATCAGATTTGTTTGTTTTGATTCATACACTACAATTCAAAGGTTTAGGACTGTCTCTTCTGTTCATCAAGGCTGCGTTTATTTGATCAAGAATACAGTAAAACTGTAATATTGTGAAACATTACAATTTAAAGTAACTGATTTCTATTTCAACATACTGTAAAATGTAATTTTTTTCTGTGATCAAAGCCGAATTTTCTTCAGTGTCACACAATCCTTCAGAAATCCATCTAATATGCTGATCGGCTGCTCAGGAATGATTTCTGATTATTATCAATGATGAAAACAGTTCTATACATTTTCCTTAAGGATTATTTGAAGAATAGAAAGGCACTTTTGATCAATTTAATGCATCCTTGCTGAAAAACAAAAAAACTAATTCATTTCTTTTAAAAGAATTCTCAAACTTTTAAACAGTAGTGTACACTCATCACTCAAAACAAACACCTGGAAATTCTTCTTACCTGACAATGTTTTTTTTATATATATAATAAATGAGAACACACCTGGCAGTTTCTGCTACATTCCCCATATGAGTGAACTGCTGTGAGTACGCCAGGCATTTCTGGAAACAAGCGTTAGAAAGTCATGTAGACTGTAAATAAAGCATGTGTTTCTCTTGAATTGAGTGTGTGCTTCACATGGATCAGATGTGTGTGTAATAACCTCGTGCTGGTGTTTGAGCTGCGCCATCAGCTGAGTGTACTGCTCAGACGAGCGCGGAGAGAGAGAGTGGACGAGCGTGAATGAGACCAGTCTGTAGTCGTCCTCACTGACCGGAGCGGGCGGCACCTGGATAAATGGCATATACATCAACTTGACTCTTTCAGTCAATGACGTTGGCCCTCCAGAACCAGTTCAGATTAATTTACTGTGCATCACTCATTCACAAACCTTGGTGATGTCAACAGGAAGTCCGGCCTTGGCGGCAGTGATCATGGAATCGAGGCCTTTAGCATTTCTCAGGTGCTGAGCGGCTCCCTGCATGTCCTTCATCTCTTTAGAGCGCAGCGCGGCCTTCACGAACTGCTGTCTGCGCATGGTCAGGAAATCCAGCTGCTGCTGGGCTGCACAACAACACAGACGTCACACAGCAGTTCGAACCCGTTAAATGCCCATATTTAAACACACCTACCTTTCCCTCCTAGTTTGGGGGTGGTTAGTGGAGCCAGTGGGCGTGCATGCGGCGGACGAGGCTTTCGGAGGAGCGGGAGCTCTAGATTTCTGAACGGCAGGCTGAGCTGATGGCTACACAGACACAGAGAGATGAAGAGCCAGGCCCAAGCACAGTTTCTAGAGGTTCTGCTGAACTTTGACGCTACCTTCTGTGGTTCTTCTTCATCTGCATCTGCGTCGGCATCTGCGTCCTGATTGGCCAGCTTCATTGCTGTCTCCAGGACGCCCATAAAATTCTGCTCGCCGCCCTCAGTGCCCTGCAGCGGAGGACAACCTGACATGCACAAACATTAACAATGTCAGAAATGAGGTGCACAAACCATCTACTATGAAATTGTAAATTCACAATTCTAAGAAAAAAAAGTCAGAATGGTGAGATAAAGTGTCACATGGCAAAAACAAAAAAACAAAAAAAGAATTATGAGAAGTAAACTCTAACTTGCAAAACAGTCAGATTTTTTCATTTATCCTTATCCATTTGTAGATCTTGTAATTATGACTTTTTTTCTCAGAGCTGCAAGAAAACACGTCTGAATTGTAAAATTAAAGTTACAATTAAATTTATTTTGTGCAGAAACATTAACTACACTGTATCTGCTTTACATATTATAATTAATTACGTTATTATAAATACACAGAATATGTTTTATTTTAAAAGAAAAAAGTATAATATAATATAATATAATATAATATAAAAACATTTCAAATAAATGCTGTTTTTTTGGACTTTTTATTCATCAAAAATCCTGAAAAAAGCGACTTACAGTGCATTCAGGCTATACATTTGTTTTAACCAGTATATGTGTTTCCTGGGAATCGAACCCACAACCTTCTGCGCTGCTAATGCAATGCTCTACCACTGAGCCACAGGAACATTCACAGAATTAAATTACAATTTTACAAAACATTCAAGACATTTTACTATATTTGTGAAGACATTTGTCAGAAGTTTGGCTCTCGCTGGAAACAAGTAAACCAGCGTTACCTGGTGGAACAGGAAGTTCTGCCAAATTCACAGGCCGTCCTGCTTTATGAGCTTTAATGGTGTCTTGATATTGCTGAGGTCAAGATGAACACACACACACACGAGAGGTTAATGAAACAGCACCTGTTCTTATTTAAGCGAGTCTTCACGTGTGTTACCTTGATTATGCGCTGGTGCATGCGTGCTTTGCGATCGTCTCCTTTGCTCTTGGCGCTCTCTGCAGCCTCTCTGTATTTGTCCATACGCTGCTGTAAGGCCTCGGCGACGCTCCGGGGAGCAGAGAGAGCTGAAACACACACATACACATATAACTGATGTCTGTGTTTGATGTGTGTGAGCGGGACGGACACACACACACGTTCTCACCTGTGTCTGGGGCAGCAGTGGAGGCAGCAGGAGGGGCGGCTGGTTTAGAGGACAGCTGGGGAGGTCAGAGCGTGGCACTTCCAACCTCTCCTGAAAGACAGACACTTTCATCAAAAAAACCAGACTGAACGGAGGTGAGTGGAGAGCTGTGAGGTAAAGCTGTACCAGGAGGGGGCGGCAGTGAGCTGATGTCCACAAACTCCCCTCTGTCAACACTCTCCACCATCGAGTCCAGTCTCTGTGAGGAAAGGAGGAGACGGAGAGCAAGTTCATTTTCACAGGTGTTAATTGTTTGTTGACCTTGTGCTGTGTAGCCAGGTAAATCTACACATCTACACTTCTGTTCAAACGTTTACAGTCAGTATGTGTTTGAATTTTTTTGAGTTAAGTCTGTTCTGGTTTCTATGTGAATATGTTTTTAAAATGTAACACATTGCTGTGATGCGCAGCTGAATTTACATCATCATTACTCCAGTCTTCAGTGTCTCATGATCCTTCAGAAATCATTCTAATACGCTGATTTGCTGCTCAAGAAATTATTATTGTCATTGTTGAAATCAGTTGAGGTGCTTCATTCGTCTGTGTTTTTTTTAAAGGTTTATTTGATAACCATAAAGTTAAAAATAACATCAGTTATTTAAAACAGAATTTTTTGTAACATTATAAATGTGTTATTTTAGTATCATCAAGTTTATTTGTAACAATTTTTTTTCATATATTTTCCATTTTCATTTTTATTTTTGTTAAAGTTTTAGTAATTTGTTGTCTGTTTTTATTCGTTTTTATCAGTTATTTCTTTAAATATGTCTCTTTAGTTTTTATTCATTTTTATTTAAGTATAACAAGATAAACTAAATGAAAATGAGAAATCTTGCCTAGGCAATCAGCCGAAGTACAATAAGTTTAGGTTTTTATATTTTATCTCACTTAACATTTTCTAAAAAATTAAGTAACACAAAAAAAAAATTTTTTTTTCTCTAATTCTATTTTTTTCTAAATTTTAGTTCATTTATAATATCCAGTTTATCTGTAATAACCCTGGTCTTTACTGTCCCTTTTGATCACTTTAATGCATTCTTGCTGAATAGAAGTATTAATATCTTTCAAAATAAATAATCGTACAGCACGCAAACATTTGAATCTTACTGCACATAAAAAAATAAATAAATGCGTAGGGCAACAAAGAAATGAGTGTGACCCAAATTAGACCTGATGATCATAAACTGGCAAAACTCATTCACCTTGGACACTTGGTAGAGTTGTTTGGCTTGTTCAGTGTTCCCGCTCTGCTTGGCCTTTAAGGCTGCCAGCTTATAGTCTCTCTGTCTGCTTAATATACTGGCTTTGAGCTCTGAGACACACACAAACACACAACAATGTGTACGGCAACAGCTTCACAGTAACTGATAATGAGAACGTCAGAGTGTGTCTGTGTACCTGAGTGCTGTGTGCTGGGCTGGCCCGGTGTGAGGGGTGATATGGCTGGTGTATCGGGCGTTAAGGCCGTCACTCTCTGTGACGGAGGCTGTAGCAGCTGAGGTTTGGATGGAGGGACTGGCTTGATGTTGGCCGTCTGCGGTGGCGTGTTTGCTGGAGCAGGTTTTTCTTGCTCTGTGATTGGCTCAGCCTGCGGAGCAGCGGAGGGTTTTCCACCGGTGGCCACAGGAGGAGGAATCTCATCTTCATTGATGGGCTTTCCCTTTTTAACTGATGTCAGCATAGACTGTAGAGTCTAAAAACAGGAAATCGGAAATCATCAGACAAATATACTATATAACATACAGTATAAATTAATTATTTTTACAGATATTACAGATTCTTTTTTCCTCAAATTGATATGTTTTAAAATAATTTATTTCTCTAATTATTTTAGTAAGATATATGTCAAATAAATTGCAGTAATTGTCATATATCACCTTTACATTCGCCACCCTGCTCTCTAAGACAGAGGTCTTCAGCCCTGCTCCTGCAAAGTTTATTTCCAACCTGCTTCAGCACCCTGCCTGAGTGTTTTTAAGCAGTCCTGAGGAGCTTAATTAGCTGCTTCTGGTGTGTTTGATTAGGGTTGCAGCTAAACTCTGCAGGACTGTGGGTCTCCAGGAACAGGGTTGAAGACCCCTGCTCTAAGACATTATCATCTGCCATCAAAAAGTCGATGTGGGTTGAGCTCTAGTCTTGGAAGTGTCCCACCTTCAGTCCGCGGTCGTATCGCCGTGCTTTGCTGGTCTCCCCCGTGGCCTTGGCGTTGGTAATGGCCGTTTGGTACATGTCCAAGCGCTCTTGCAGGCGAGCCTCCAGGCTGGCAGGTGCATTCTGGGATGCGGGCGCTGCAGTGGAGCGTTGAGGAGGCACTGGTGACGGAGGAGGTTTCCTGACCACTTGCTCCTCATCGTCTTCCAGCACATCATTCAACTCGGCCTGAAACACATAAAACGACTCCAATCAAAACCTGTTCCTGAGAGAAAGATCGCATCTGATGTGCCCCCTGTAGTGAAGTTAAAAAAACAAGAAGGGTTTTGTCCTACCAAGAGATCAGCGTCGTTCTCCAAATCACCATCGTCATCCCCGTCCTCGTCCAGGTCTTTCATACAAAGCGCTGCCATCCGCTCGATGTCCTCCATGGGCACCGGAGCTACATGATTACAAAAAAGCAGAAAGATTAGGAAGAATGCTAAGGGATCAAGGTTTGGCCTGCTGTTGGTAGACGACAACCTTTTCCTCCAGGTCTCTTGCCGGCCGGTCCGCTCCTCCCTCCTCCTCCCATCAATGCCAGAAGCTCCGCCTCCAGCTCCTCATCATTTCCTCCTGAGTCATCCAGTCCGCCGTCAGGACCCAAATCCAGCAGCAGTCCCATCTGATTACATGTGAGGACGGACAGCCGGTGTTATTATTGTATCACTGAGATATTATTTTAGTTTTTATCAATATTTTGAATTACATTATATTTTCATTTCAGATAAAGTTTTAGCCATTTTGTCATTCTTTGTCTATATATGTAAATAAGCCTAAATATTCATAGCTTGTTGGAACATTACATATGAACTGTTGCAAATTCAAAAGCATTTTACACACCTGCATTTATTTACCATGTATATAAATGTTTTAATAATTTTCCTTTCAATTTTTATTTTATTACTTTATTATGGTACTTCAGGTTAAAGGGGTCCTTTCTCTTTGGAGTGTTACAAGCTCTTGGTGCATAAAGAAGATCTGTAAAGTTGCAAAGACTAAAGTCTCAAATCCAAAGAGATATTCTTTATAAAAGTTAAGACTCTGCCTCGCCTACCTACAATGCCTCATTCTAACACACCCCCACATCTCTACGTCACTATGTGGAAATATCTGCGTAATGCCGCCCAAATGTTCAGCAAAGAAAGAAGGCGTGGTTTCAGTAACTGCAGTTAGTGTTGAAGCAGCCGTTAGAGAGATGCTGTGTGTATCGAGGTGAAAGCAAAAGCACTTTATTTGGCCTTCGGAAAGTAGATGCATTTAGGAATCTTTAAGATTACTTACAACAGAACAGCAACACATTTTATGGACAACCGTTTCGTGAACCTAGGAGAGGAGGTGATTCTGACTTTGTTACGACAATCTGGCTCTTCTGAATCTGCTACTGTAAGTATGTTTTGTTATTTGTTAAAGTATTTGCTGTTGACTGTTCAAATGCAGAGTTTTGCACGTTGTGTGTGTGTGAGTGAGAGAGAGAGAGAGAGAGAGAGAGAGAGAGAGAGAGAGAGAGAGAGAGAGAGAGAGATTGATTTACAGTAGTGTGCAAACACATACGAGCTTCATCACTGTGTCTTGCAAACACATACGAGCTTCATCACTGTGTCTGTCACGTGACTCTGTTCCCCTTTCGGGCTTGAACTGATGGTCACACTAAGGACATTATTAACTGTCTTTACATTTATTTTGAAAGATGAAGCTCGCTATTATGGAAAGGGGCGTTACATTTCAGACGAGTGCTTGCTGTGTTCGGCCAATCACAATGCACAGGGTCAGCTGGCCAATCAGAGCAGACTGCGCTTGTCAGAAAGAGTTTGTAGAAAATGACGCATTTGAGAGAGGCGGTGCATAGAGGACCTACTATAATGTACAGTATTTGAAAAATAATATGTTTTTTGAACATTAAAGCATGTCAACATATTCTGTTACACAAAATAATGATCTTTAAAAAAGCATCATATGACCACTTTAAAGTAAAGGACAGTCAGAAATGTGGCCTTTGCAACTAGAATGAATAAAAAAAAAGTTTTATTTGTTTTTTATTTTGGTTAATGTCTATTTTATCTCAAGTTTAATTTTTTACGGGTTTTTTAATTTCATACAGACTTCAAAGATGACATTTTAATATTGCCTTTGCAACTAGCATAACATATATATATATTACAATAATAACCCTCCAAACTGATTTATAGATTCAAAAACATTTTAAGAATCTATATGTGTGGCACTCAAAAGTTCCCCCCATTTCATGCTGACTTCAAATATGACTCTGGACACAGTCCTGACTCTCGTCTGATTTATCACCTGTTTGGCTCTGGCGGCCCCCTGGCCCTTCTGCGGAGGGTTCCGGCTTCGACTCATTTTCTCCACAGGTCCTTCAAACCTGGAGTGAGAAAAATAAAGATTCATTTGTAATACTACAAACCAGCCACTGCATCAGCCTTTCAATGACACCACAACCAACCAGACCAGAGAGCGAGTGGCGTCATAGCGCATTCCTACACCATTACGTGAACAATGACGTCTGCGTTTGCATAATCAATGCATAGACACAATCAACCGCCAAATACACATATTTAATAGTTTAATATTTCTACCCGAGCTCCGTCACCTTACATTAACTGACTATAATAGCGAATATACAGCAATAGCGAATGTTTCAGCAGTGTGTAACCTGCTAAGGTTAGTGTTTACAGGTTAAACAGGTTAATCCAAAGCACATCTCTGGCTGATTTTGCACCAGAGCTCTTGGAGGCAAAGTGCAACGAAGCCATAAAATAAATATCAGATCATTCACAATATAAATCATGAAGGAACAACTAATTCAGTCAAAGTCTATGCTAGCGAAGAGGTCAATTCTCACATCAGACTTTATTTACTAATATTCTGAACGCGATACCTTGGTCATATGTTCATCCGACGGCGGTTTACGTGATAAATATCTGTTCCGTTGTGAAGAACAAGCTGCCTGTCTTGAAGTTTTTGCACCAGAGTGTCATAAACACAGAGATAAACACTGCTGTCTATGTAGCACTTCCTGGTTTTCGCCAGGTTTCCCATAGCAACGACAGAGGCTCTCGCTTTACGGCACGCGGGAACGACGCCCCACAGCAGGATCTGTAGTTCAACCGCCAGCGTGTCGACGTATTGAGATTTTAATCATATTTTACACTTTATAATGGTCTGTCTTGTCATAGTTGGTTTTCTCTGAGAAAAGGTGCAGAAATAGTTTACTAAATATGACATCACGAACAGCGTCACGAACCCTCCCCTATCTTACTTGACATTACAATGTCTGTTTGTAAAAAATTAATTATGCGCCATTAACAGCGGTTTGTTTGATATGTTAAAGTGATTTATAATTGGTTATTAAAATTTATTTTACTAAATTGGGTTAAAGGGGAATAAAATTAATACATTAGAATACATTTTGCAAATTAAAAAAATCAAGTGTGTCATTAACATGTTTGAACTTTTATTAATTTAGTTGCATCTGTACTAAAACAAGACAATGGCCAAAAGAAAATCGAAAACAGCAGGTACCTTGGACCCATGTAAACATAATTATCAGTCAATTCATACTACCAGCTTGATTAGAGCTATATTACTTATTTAATTTTTCAGTAAACATGCTGATGCAGTTAAATGTCTATTAGCAGAGTTCAGACCCCCGAAGAGGACGCAGCCCCGAGCAAAACGACCGAAACACACTGAAGAAACAAACCAGTCTGAAGATGAAAATCAGGTGATTTCTCTCTCGATGACATAGCATTTTTGAAGAAATTACAATATGCTTTGACGTCACTGTGCTGTGCTGATTCACTTAACTCTCTTCCTTAATGTCTAGACTCTGACACCGGAGTCAGAAGACAACAATTCCCACAATGCATTGTGCTCAGAGAAGCTGGATGAACATCAGCCTGGACAGAGCACTCAGACGACAGATCCCTGTTGTTCCTCGGAAGAGAAAACCAGCCACGATGATAACGATGAGCTTGGAAATGGCACAAATCCACCCGAGGTCTCTCGTGAGGCTGAACAGACTGCAGCGATCACACTACAAACCCCAGAACTGGACAAAAGCGACAAGCACACTCCCTCTAGACCTTTGAATACCGAAGCTGTTGATCTACATCAGCCCAGTATAGAGCTAGATGATGCAGAGCGTGAGATCACGAGAAATTCAAATCATCAGAAGGTCCCGGATGATCAGACCGAGAGAGAGTTGTCACATGAGGAGTATACAGCCACTGAACTCACGATGGGTGAGCAGTTAGGGTCTTCAGACATCGTAGCGGAGACCTCATATGACCAGATTCAGACGTCTGAAGATGCAGGTTCTGCAGATCCTCTAGTAAAGAGAAAAATAAGAAAGAGGATGGGAATGTGCAGGCTTGGAGACAGGAAGAGGATGCTCAAGGGACAGCCGACTGGAGGGAATGTGTTTGAAGGAAGCCGGGAGAACGAGGCGGGGCAAATCACTAACGAAGAGCCGGTCATGACGAGTGACGGTGTTGAAGAAGAGGATTCAGTGTCCTCCTTCACAACCGCTTGCTCAGTGGAGGATACACCTGTACAGGAGGAACCGGAGCAGCCTGGGAATGAAGTTCAGATACTGGTCAAATGTATGTCAAGGGAGTTTGTTACTCATGAAACTGATAATGCAATCCCATCCCGTGCTGATGCTGATGATCTTAACCCTCCTGAGCAAAATGAAACCGAATGCATGGAGCAAAATGCGACTGAAAGCAACATTAGAGAAGATAGCAGTGAGGTCACAACTGAGATTGGTACTGTGGATTTAGCTGATGTTCACAAGGACTCAACTGATGTTTCAGCTCAAGAAGAGGTTGTGATAGCCGGTTCACTTGAAGCTCCCAAAGAGGCCAATGAAGCTAACCAGTTTGGAGAAGAACTCGTCGTGGGAGGTGATGAGATTAAGCAGTGCAGTCCGTGTGAATGTGACATGAACGCCTCTTCTAGTGACCACACCAGTGAACAGTGTGCGGAGCTCGTGGATATCGCAGCCGATGAGACCGTCAGTGCACCTCCTGTAATCCACGAGACAGAAGATAAGTGTGAGTCTTCAGACTTCACAGCCGAGAACAAGGCAGACTGGGAGAACAACAGCGTGTGGAGCTTGTCCTTACCTGCAGCTCCATCAGGTGGTGATAATGAAGATGTGCAAGTGAGTTATTCTTCTGAACGATGACCTACAGTACATTTCAAGCAGGGGCGTCCAAACCTGCTCCTGGAGGGCCGCTGTCCTGCAGAGTTTAGCTCCAACCCTAATCAAACACGCCTGAACCAGTTAATTAAGCTTTTCAGAATCAGAAGTATCCATGCGTATTTGTTGGAGCTAAACTCTGAAGGATGCTGTCCCTCCAGGATCAGCTTTAGACACGCCTGACTTAAAAAAAAAAAAAAAAAACTTCATTCCAAAGCCATATTTCAAGAAGATACACTGCAGAATGTTCTCTGAAGTGCTTTTAAGAGCTAGAAAAGTCATAAAAGCACAATAAAACCATACCACATGACAACTAAGATAGCTTTGGGTGAGAAAAAGGCCAGAATATAAAGTGTTAGTTGACAGAAATCAGTGTTAGTTGTCATCAAACCAGTGTCTAATATTCCTTTGAAATACCAAAACCACTACATGCTGTTTTTTATTTGACTAAATTTACAATGTAGGTTTTGGTATCCAATACTCTCACATATTCTTTAAAGTCAGCATTAAGTTACTAAAACTGAGTTGTATCCTTAGTTGTTTACAGAGTGTGTAAGTTTACCGAGTGATGCTCAAGAGCCTCATCGGAGTCCTGCCGCTGAACCGGATCCCTCCAGCCCTTTATCCATGCACTCGGTGACAGATTCCCAGCTCAACAACATCCCTCTGAGGTGAGACAACCATTGACTTTGAATGTTACTGGAGGTCTGTTTAGGTTTCTAGAGGCTGGTTAAATTTCAGACTTTACTGTCCACAATATTAATGCACAGTGCAAGGTGTTATTTTCATGGTTTTATATTTTGCTCAGTTTGGAGGATCTCCCCATCTCAGAAGCCTCCTGTGATCTGGAGGATGCCACAGAGCTTGTATGTGACCTAATCAGAGATATTGCCTTTCTGAAGTAAGTCAGGGTTTTATTTTGAGCACTTGAACACAATTCTGATTTTGTGGTTTACACCATTAGGTTTATTAATAAATAACAGTAAAGAACAGTTTTGAACATAAACCGTAATTTTGATTTGTTTTCTTGCAGTCAGTTATTGATGGACACACGCAGGAAGATTGGATTTGGGCAACAAGGCAGAAAACCTCCGCTCCAAACTCAGAAAAATAGGCATAATAACAATAGATTCTGAATGTATTTTACTGCATGATATAATAGACAGAAAAAAAAATGTAAACAAAAGAAAGACTGAATAATTTGCACGGATGAGTTCAGATAGCAGGCACTGGTTTACAACTGTTCAGTTACACTTGTTTGAGCAAAGGCACAACATGCATAGAGTTGCTCTGTTTTAGTAAGCCTAAGTTAACACTTTTCCTATGGGTTCAAGCATAGTAAACATTGTAATTCTGTCAGTCACAGGGTGTGACCCCCAAGACTGAAGGGTCGTAACCTTAGCAACCAGTCTTCAAAGTTCCAGTCATAAATCGGTCCAAATTCCTGTTCAAAACACATTCTGCATAGATAAAATGAATCTTTCTGGTTGTTGCTGTGTGCGCGTTTGATTCGGTGAAGTAATGTTTTGTAAAACTACACACAAAAAAAAAAAAAAAAAAAAAAAAAAAAAAAAAAAAAAAAAGTGTAGTCAAACTGAACCAATTTCAGCTTAAGTGCTGTGATATGAAGACAGGGTTCCAAAAGTTCTGTTGTTCATTTTCTTGTTTTTGTCCCAAGGTAAATCATTTTTAAACAAATATACATGAACTTCCTGATGTCACGTGAACAAAACCTGATAATGTTTTCAAAATGTTGTAAAAAGAAATAAAACAGAAGACTGAGATTTTTTTAAGTGTTAATGCAAAATATAGGCAGCTTTAAAGAGAAACACATGTAAATAACACTAAAAGCGTTTATATATATTTCACCACAGATTAATCACAAGATACTTTTTTTTTAGTAAAATTAACAAGAAAGAGCTAGTTCACACGTGGTTGCACCTGTAGCAAGCCAACTGGCTGGTGTACAAGTTTGTTAGAGTGAAAAACAACACCACTGCACACAAGAGGAAGACAAAAAACCGTGCAAAAATCAAACACCAAAAAAAAAAAAGCACACATGCATGCAAACTTACACACAAGCCATTATGGATTGAACAATTAAAACTGGAATATTAAAACTACTCGTAAAAACGTCCTTCTTGTATACCGTGGCCAGATCTTCTTCGGTTCAGAAACGTCCGGTTCACCATGTTGATTTGGCGTACACGGAGCTGTAGGTTTTGTCCACGAGCGGGCAGAATCTCTTGGTGTGCGCTTTGGCCCCGGTGGCTCCGCACAGGGGACACACGTACTGGCTCAAGTACGGGCACGTCACGTCTCCAGCGCGGTCTTTTAAGTAGTGCGAGGTGAACACGGCTTCGGTCTCTCCGTTGTGTTTGCAGAAGCTGCAGAACTTCTTCTCGGATGGGTTGCTGCGGGTGCTCTTGCCGCGTTCCGGGTCTCTTTTCTCTGTCGTCAGGGTCCCGTGCGCTCGCGTCGGGCCGCTTGGAGACTCCAGGAGCGCGTCTGACTGCTCTGCTGGCCGCTGCATACCTCTGATCATGTCTGCCAGACCCATGTAATCCTTCCAGGGCTGAAATTACTGATTTGTAGACTCCATAGATCCATGAGCCGACAAGATGTAATGGAGAAGAGAAAATGCCATGACATCCGCCAGGTGCGACAGAACCGTGAAGCACGCGCTGAGCACGCGTGGGTTTAAAAGGGTGGACGTCACGGCAGGAGACCAATTAGGACACGATGAGTTTGCCAATTGCCCTCTGAAACGAAAACGATTGGTGGAGCAGATTGAAATAAAGCAAGAATACTTTTGAACTGTGGACTGGAGTTGCTAGTGTAACACCATACGGGGTAATATTTAACTAATATATGGCTCTTTGAGGGGACACTGATTGGAGAAGACCGCTTTTTGAAATATTGTAGGAAGTTAAAAGACAACCTAATAAACTTAATAAAAAAAACAAAAAACAACAACGAGCAACTTGCTAAGTGTTTTATGAAAAATAGTTCAACCTTTCATTACGATCCTTATATTCTCATCTTATAGCAAAAATATTACAGTGGAAATTAATATTCTCATTTTAATGTAAAAGTTCAATCAAATATGAACATTTGCTGCAAATGTAGTCACCCTCAGACCATCCAAAGTGTGGATGGGTAGATCCTCTGCGGTGAATGGGTGCCATTCACTGGACGAATTGTTATTATGAATTATGGACTCATATATTTTGGCCAGAAGTGATGTTTTAAGTTAAAATGTCTTGATGAATTATTATTATAATTTTATTTATTTATTTATTTTTACAAACATGCACAGTTTGACCTCACAAGACTTTAACTGATGGACTACTTGTAGATTATTGTGATGTTTTTATCAGCTGTTTGGACTCTCATTCTGACGGCACCCATTCACTGCAGAGGACCCACTGGTGAGCAAGTGATGTAATGCTACATTTCTGATGAAGAAACAAACTCATCTACATCTTGGATGGCCTGAGGGTGAGTATATTTTCAACAAATTGAAACCAACGTAAAACAACAACAACAACAAAACAAAACAAACAACAACAAAAAAAAAACACTGAGAGGTATTTGTGGACTACTGAGTGAAATGTAAACATAGGCATTCTGGCAACTAGCTCTGGTCTCAGTTGCAGTGTACAAAATAATAAATGCAATTATTGATCTGATGTGTGCATTCATGAGAGATGTTAATACGTAAGAAATATAAAACAATACAAGGTAATTCTATACATATGGTATACCTTTATTTAATTTTTTTTTTTAAATGTATCTTTGAAAACACTGATTCTTCACAAAAAAAGTCTGTAATCTAAAAGGGCCAGTCCATGTTGCGGTCATCGGGTGACTGAAGGATCCGTTCTGACCTGAGACAGAAAATAACACTGTTGAGTCCAGCTGTGCAGTGACATGAGTGGTGCATGAGGTACAGTGTCAGATATTAGACCTGTAGTAGCGCAGTTTAAGAGCCGAGTACAGCTCAGGGGTGTTGGGGGTCATGACCATGTTCAGACAGGATCCTGACGTGACCTCTGACCCCTCAGATAGCGGTGTGGCACATGGAGACAGAGAGAGCTGCTCCGGTACGGCTGCACCTGCACACACACAGCTGAATTACAGTGTGATGTGAGTTCTGTAAACATGATCTCTGTGTTGTGTGTGTGTACGTCAGTTGCTGATCGCTGTGCTTTCTCTCCTGTACCACTGCAAGGTTTTCTTGACAGCAGACAAACTGAAGAAGTCTGACTTCAAACGGGACGCCTTCTGCCACTCAAACTCTCATCTCTGAAACACACACATGCAGATTAAATGCTGGGGACAATTATAATTCCAAAGGAGTAATTCACCCCAAATTAAATCATATTATTATTTATGCAACCCATATGCCTTTTTTTTTTTCTGTGGAAACTAAAAGGAAAATTAAGTTATCAAGCATATGAATATGAAAGATGGACTATTTTTATGGTATATTTAATAAATCTTCTAAATGTCTTCTTTTGTGGTCTGTAAAGTGAGCTGGGTGATTTGTAGAGTGACTTTTGCTATAATGACAAAGCTGCTAATTTTCAAATTTCTTTTACTGACCATGTGATATTTCAGTTTTTCTTTTTTAATAAATCTGCAAAAATGTCAACAATTCTGTGTTTTTCTGTCAATATGGAGTGCTGTGTGTACATTAATGAGGGAAAAAAATTAACTTAAATGATTTTAGCAAATTGCTGCAATATAACAAAGAGTGAAAAATTTAAGGGGGTCTGAATACTTTCCGTACCCACTGTATACTGGGGCAAACCCTTAGAGATGTACATTCTCTTTTTCCAGGAGGTCTCAAAATCGAATATGTAATCTATAATTGAATATGTTCATTATGAAGTAATATAACAATATTAATATAATAAAACATTTAATTTAGAATATTGTTTATTTTGGAATCTCAAAATATAATTTAATATAAATTAAAAGGCAGTAAAATAAATACAGTTAATAAAATAAGCACCTAAAATTAAAGCGATGTCAAAGCTCAAAAAAAAATCAAAAAAAACTAAAGCTATGACAAAACTCAATGCAAAATTCAACTGAACCGTGATGTTCAGAGAGGCCCATGTGATAATCCAAGAGTACTTTCAACAAGACACTAAGGCATAATCACACCTGTAATGGGTTGATGAGGTCTCTGCGCTCCTCTCTGAAGATCCTGTGTGAGAAGCTGTGAGTGCTTTCATCAGGACACTGAGGCAGAATCAGAGTTCAGCATCTCTGAAACACAAACTCTATCTGTGCATCGTCTGCCTCGCATGGTGCCAGTGTGTGTGACCGGTTACCTGAGCAGTCCTGAGCTCTATTATGGGATGTTGGGGATCTTGCAACCTGTTTGTTCTTCATAAGACCAGACTCTGCAGATACTGTAACATCAGCATGACATTAAAAAAAAAAGAAACACTGCAGCATAAAACACTGGCATCTAATGCAATATACAGCCTTTTCTTTTCAGTGTATAAAAATAAAAGGCAGTGATTGTGAAAATCTGCCTTGTGAAAGAACTGATCAGTTCCTTCAGCAACAAATGTTTTTTTTTTTTTGTGCAATTTTTAAATTTGTAACATTAAGTAACTTACCAAAAATGGATTTCTACATCAATTCACTTTCTAAATATATATGAATATGCAAATATCATAACTTATATACAGTATGTCTTACCAGAGCAAAAACAAATTGTTCACTCAGAAGGCAGATTAGTAATGAAGGTTCACATAAGACTGTCACAGAGCAAACTGAGCTCACAAGTGACCCAATATCAGATACAAAACACACTTCAATTATAATATTTAAGATGCATTTTAAAGCCCATTCAACAAAAGACAACCAATTAATGATCAATAACACTTTATTTTAAAAGTAAGTTTAGCAAAGTCAATGAAACGAGAATAAGAAAAAGGTTTTAGTGTAACCTGTTCATTCAGAATGTGATCAGGGTTTCCTCAACACTGCACATATTGTATGTCCTCCTCAACAGACACACTAGATTCAACTCATCAGATCATTAGTCGAGACTCCAACACCTCAAATAAGCGTCAGATTAAAGAAGACATCCAACGTGTGTATTGTTGAGGACAAAAAGCATGTTTACAAACAACCTTCAAACCAAATCCTGCTGGCCATAAATTAGTAAAAGACTATAATTAAAAAAGGTCATGTAATTTCTGATAGGAAAAATACTCTAATAGTTTCATTTTTTCATTCCTTCCACATAAACCAGGGAAAACTTCATACAATCTTCAAGGAAGTCTTTTTGTTTTATAAAATACGCATTACTATTAAAATAGTGTTTGGTATATAAAATTGCTTTCAAAACATGGGATGTGTTATGGGTTTTACAGCTGATTGTACCATACAGTGTTAATTCAGCAGAGTCAACATATTATTACTCATAATACAGTTCATAGAAATAGACAGCAACTGTGCCGATATGAAGAAAATGAACACCGTAGAAATATTTCTTTTTTTTTGCTATGCTAAGTAGTGTTTGTGTGTGTGTAGTGCTCCAGGAGGTCTTTATGGAGTAGTGTAAAGGTAGAAACAGACACTTGAAGGCAGCCACATCATCTGAAACGCTTCACCAGCTCTGAAATATCAGATATAATATAGATATTAGTTTATTTAAAGGAGTAGTCCAAAAACGGAAATTTGCTGAGAACAGGCCACCCAATATGTAGGGGAGTTTGTTCATGGAAACAAGTTTGGAGAAACGTAGGATTACATCACATGCTCACTAATGGATCCTCTGCAGTGAATGGGTGCCATCAGAATGAGAGTCCAAACAGCTGATAAAAACTTAACAATAATCCACAGGTAATCCACACCACTCCAGTCCATCAGTTAACATCTTATGAAGTGAAAAACCACATGTTCGTAAGAAACAAATCCACCTATAAGGTGTTGCAACTTAATACAAGAAATATGAGTCCATAATCCATAATGACGCTTCATCCAGTAAAAACCGCTGTCTATCCGCTGTTGTCCTCTCACATCAAAATCCACCAACTTATTTATTTAGAACTGCTTGTAAATGGTACTTGATCTGTGCATATTTCTCTCCTGATTCAGGCAAGACGATTTTTTCACTGGAGGAAACAATATTATGGATTATGGACACACATTTTTGCCAGAAGCAACAGTTTGAAGCTAAAAATGTCTTGATTTGTTTCTTAAAACACACACTTGTGGATTCCTTGTGTATTATTGTGATGTTTTTATCAGCTGTTTGGACTCTCATTCTGACGGCACCCATTCACTGCAGAGGATCCATTGATGAGCAAGTGATGAAATGCTACATTTCTCCAAATCTGATGAAGAAACAAACTCATCTACGGTGCTTTAGAAGGACAGAAGGCTGTAGGTAACCTATGTGTGAGCAGACAGCAGTCGTTCAGAGGAGGCCGCAGGACTTGGGCGGGCGGAAGGGGTTGTCGCTGGACGGCACGCCCACCAGCAGCGGGTCTTTATGGGCGTTCTGCAGGCAGAAGTTCTTCAGGTCTGTGGCAGCTTGAGAAACCTACAGAAATTACAATTAAGACAACATGTTAAACGATAACATGCACTGAGTGCACACACCCCTGAGCAAATTTAATAGTTTGGGTCTATATTTTTAAGTTTTTTTTTAATTATTTTTTTTTTTAATAGAGGGGTTAAAATCAAGAATTCTGAACCTTGCTTATCTATGTTCAGGATTCTGTTCTGGAAATGTATGCAAATCTAGTGCATATTTAATGCATACATATTTTTTTATCTAATGTTCAGGATTCTGTTCTGGAAATGTATGCAAATTAGTGCATATTTAATGCTTTTTTATCTAATATCTCTATGTTCAGGATTGTGTTCTGGAATGGTATGCAAATTGAGTGCAAATTTAATGCAGTTTTTTTTATATAATGTTCAGGATTTGTTTCTGGAAATGTATGCAAATTAGTGCATATTTAATACATACATATTTTTTTATCTAATGTTCAGGATTCTGTTCTGGAAATGTATGCAAGATATTTAATGCTCTGATTTTTTTTATCTAATGTTCAGGATTCTGTTCTGGAAATGTATGCAAATTAGTGCATATTTAATGCATACATATTTTTTTATCTAATGTTCAGGATTCTGTTCTGGAAATGTATGCAAATTAGTGCATATTTAATACATACATATTTTTTTATCTAATGTTCAGGATTCTGTTCTGGAAATGTATGCAAATTAGTGCATATATAATGCATACATTTTTTTTTATCTAATGTTCAGGATTCTGTTCTGGAAATGTATGCAAATTAGTGCATATTTAATGCATACATATATTTTTTTAATCTATTAGTACCTTGCCCATACATTTATGGTTGTAATAAGCTTTTCTAAAAGTTCTCTGCTTGCTTTTGAGCATTAAACAAAGTGGCATGAGGAATTTATAAGATGTAAAAAGTCATTAACTGAAAAACAACACTACTTTGACAAAATAACATTGGCAAACATTGCATTAATAGTGAAATTTATTGCACATTATTATTAAGAAGAAAAAAAAGGCATTTTCATACTGGGGTCTTCAGGCTGGGTCACCATAATTAATGCACACAGAAACAAACTTTAGTTTGGACACATACCAAAGGTTTTACAACTGTATTATAAAAGTAACATAATATACAATGAAGTACCACAGTATTGTAATCTGACACCATCACTCAGTACCACCACCGTCTGCATAGATTTACATTATTAATGATCACGAGAAACAACTTCTAACAGTTGTCTGAACTTTACACCGAAAATACCCTTCTGGCAGTTAAAAAACTCGTATAAAACACATTAAAAGCATATCGGACGTCAAAAAACTAAAGCTATTTACCTATACATGAGTTAAAACGCTTTTTAAGTGTTGTTTTGTCGGTTAGCGTTAGCACTAGCAGTGACTCAAACCGGTTAAACTCATCCATAAACTCTCAAAATCCAAACTCTTTCACGGTTATTGTTGAAGCTGGCATACTTACGTTGATTCGTCGTATTTTGGCCTCTAGTCTGAGCTGTTTGACGGCTTTCTGCGCCACAGCCACACTGCTGCTGCTAGCGTTATTGTTGGACATGATGACTGACGGACTCTGAGGAGAGTTTGCGGAAGTTTCACGCTCGCTCACGCGCGCGCGCGCACACAGAGTCTGGTTAGCTATCCTTGTGGAGACTCTCCATAGGCGCGATGGTTTTTATAATGTACAAACTGTATCTTCTATCGCCCTACACTAGGGTTGCCACCTTCATCAAGACAAAATAAGGGACACTCATTCACGAGTCAAAAAAAGTACACAAATAATCAGTAAGGAACTCATAGCTCAACAATAAACCATGAGAAAACATGCTCAAGTATGTAAACTTGCAACAGAACACATTAATATTGTTATTTTAAATGTGCTTATTTATAATTATTAATTATCGTTAGTCTTTTTTGACAGTTCTGCAGCTGTTACCTGGATGGGATGAATTTTTATTATTTATTTATTTATTTTATCCATTTGCTTAAATTAGGACTACATTAATATGTCATTTTCCCATTTTTATCTAAATTAAAATAATTATAATATACAATTATAATATTTTATATGAAAATAAAATATACTATTATAATAAAATTATAATAATTATAATAAAATAAATAAAAATAATTTAAATGCCAAATTGTATATGACATATATGATTATTTATTATGTATATATTTATGATTAATATAAATGCCAAATTAATAAATGTGGTCTAACATTAATTATAATCTATTAATTTATCTGTTTAATCATGCTTAAAAATATAACAGTTGTGTCAACCAAGCTCTGATAATGTATGGAATATTATATTATCAGACTATCCGAATTTTAATAAAACAATAGGCCTATCCCTTTAGAAGCATGGATGTGTCTGTAACTCTATAAAGGTATGGTTCACCCAAAAATGAAACTTCTGTCATAATTTACCCAGGGTTTTCTAAACCTGCATAAAGTTTTTGCTGCTGTTGAACACTAAAGAAGATACTTTGAAGAATGTGTCTCAACTAAACAGCTGCTGGTCCTCAGTAACTTCCATCGTGGAGAAAAATAAAAATACCATCAGAGTCATCGGGGACCAGAAACTGTTTGGTTACCCACATTCTTCATAGTATCTTCTTTTTATGTTCAACAGAAGAAAGAAATGGTTACAGGTTTGGAACAACTTGTGGGAGTGTAAACACATATTTGAGTGAACTATCCCTTTAAGTCAGTCAGCTGTGAGCAACTTACCGACGCGCTTCTCTTCAGAATCAGAATCAGAATCAGAATCAAAATGAGCTTTATTGCCAGGTATGTTTACACATACGAGGAATTTGTTTTCGTGACAGAAGCTCCGCAGTGCAACAGAATGACAGCGACAGAACAAAAAACCACACACAATAAAAGAATAAAAAATAAAAAAAAATACAAATCAATAGGTAAGGAATGACAATATACAAATTGACAATTGTATGGCAGATATATTACGAGCAGTTATGTATGTACAGGTATATTATGTGCAAAAAAAAATAATAATTTAAGTGTACACTAGGTATGTGTGTTAGATAATAAGTGTATGTTTCTGTAAATATAAATAGTGTAATGTGTTCCACAGTTATTATCAAGTGTTCCTTAGATGGATTGCCTGAGGGAAGAAACTGTTCCTGTGTCTGGCCGTTCTGGTGCTCAGTGCTCTGTAGCGTCGACCAGATGGCAACAGTTCAAACAGGGAGTGTGCTGGAGTGTGAGGGTCCAGAGTGATTTTGCCAGCCCTTTTGCTCACTCTGGATAAGTACAGTTCTTGAATAGACGGGAGGGTTGTACCGATGATTCTCTCTGCAGTCTGGACTACCCTCTGTAGTCTTCTGAGGTCAAACTCTGCGTTCATCATTAGTTACTGGACAGATCCATTGATAACCCTACATCTGGAGAGCCATGTGTTCAAAGAGCAGATGTGAGCTCCAGATGTTTTAAACCACGCAGGTTTAGTGCATACTGCGCTCGTGTGAGGGCTTTAACACATGTGCAGTGACAGCAACGCTGTTAACAGTCTGTGGACCCATGTAACATTACTTTCGCAAGTAGGCCTATACAAGTGAGGAACAAGTCATTTAAACAGGCTGAGTGTTTATTAGCCTATAATTCTGTTCCAGGAACACAAAAATATGACATTGTGACATACAAAAGCTGTCAGTGGGGTGGTGATTATCAAAAGTCACTGAAATGTACCATTTAGGTACTAATATTTACCTTTAAGTTACTAATATGCTTTGTTATGTTATGGGTAAATATGGTACAAATGTGTAGCTTTTGAAAAAGCTTTTGTACTTTTTTCCCCCTGCGAGTGTAAGATATTGTAGTGTACATAATATGGCCCAGGCTCCTCCTTCGATGCAGGCCTTTTATCATTTCCAACTGATGAAGTCTACTCATGTCCAAGTCTTTGTCAAAAACAGTGTGGGAAATCATGCATGGTAAGCATGAGCTATACTAATAATGACATTTGACGCCTTCAGAGCCACAGTATTTCCAGTAGTTACGACTCCACTTAAGAGAAGTGTGGTCAGCAGTTTTTTTTTTTTTCTTCAGAGTTCATATACAGTTCTCACCATAGTTTCACAGGGAAGAGGACATGTTATTTCGGTATCTTGTCTCACCAGTCATCGTCTTTACATTTACAGGCTGTTTTTATGTTCATCATTAGAAGACTATACAGTATCATGGTAATATATTTCATTTTAAATAATGTTTAGTTAAAATTACTGCGATGACCGATTGCTTACTGCACTGTGTTTTAACACAAGACGTAAAGTAGTACCTAATGAACAGTCTGGTCATTTATGGTCGGTTTAAGTCAAGCAATGATAAAAACAACGCTGCAGACATACTTTTATTACATGCTTCTGTAGAAGGTTATGGAATAATGACAACAGAATAGTGTGTGAAGACAGATAGATGAGATATTTCATGGAGGTTTTTGAATGCTAAATCTCATATCTTAAAGGTGTGTCCAGCTCTACTGCTTCAGTCCTTCATCTGGATCTCTCTGATGGCAAAAGGTATATGATGTGGTAACGTAATGAACACCAGTTTTTACAGAAGACTGTTTTCCGATAAGCAGAAAACAAAGTTGTTTTACTGGCAGCACATTTGCATATGACAACTTCTCTTACAGCATCCTGTGTCACTTCAGTTGAAGTCAAAAGGGCACATTTTACACCTTTCTGTACTTGCAGTGTAGTCCCTTCTGAGCCCTTTAGTTTTAAGGTTCTTCATGGATGCTAATTAAGAACCTTGATTTTTAGTGCATCTCAAAGCAGCCTTCCAAGCATGCATTCATGTGTATTCCAGGTGTGCAGTATAACGTGACTCATATTGTCAGCAGAATGTGTGTGGTCCGGCAGTCGACGGTGCTCATACCCTGCAAACACACTTTTCGAAACGAGCAGGTGAGCGCAGCCGAATGGCTCTTTGGGAAATCGCCGGGGCAGAGGGTCAGGGTTTCTCAGGACCCTGCATTTGTAGGCCGTGTGGAGTTTGTGCAGCCTGTCGCGGGAAACTGCTCGCTGCTGCTGAGGGACGTGAGGGAGAGTGACGCAGGCATCTTCCAGTTAGTGCTCAGCACTACTTCCGGGCGAAATTGGACAAACGATCAGGGAATCCAGCTGGAAATAACGGGTGAGTGGAGAGCTGGATAGGTGTGAATAAAGACATTTTACATTTCAGTGTAAGAACTGGAATATAACTGATTATACAGACTCAACCACTAATCATTTTGGGTTACTTCAGAAATAACAATATTTAAGTACAGTTTGCAAGTTTTGGCCCTCTAGCGGGCGAAGCACGAAACTACATGTTACTGACTTGCGTTTTTTTCTTCAACCGCTAGGGGTCCAAAAGGTACATAGTGCTGCATTTTGAAAAATGTAAATATAAAGATCTTGTCTTACAAAAAGATCTTTCTATTTACATTGATTCCTTGGGCAGATGTCCATATCCAAAGTAATTTACATTGCATTGCATAACATACACTATAGCAGTGTTTCTCAAACTGTTTGGGGCCAGGGGCCCTCACAGGGGAGAAAAATTTCCAAAGACCCCTAATAATTATAAAAGCAGTTAGGCATATGCTTACTACAATTTGTACTATTTTGGCACTTCTGTTTTCCTGGAATGTAGAATTTTTCTGGATTATATTAAATGTACCTGGATTACCTCTTTTATCCATTTAGAATTTTAATGGTTAAATTGAATTGTAATCAAAAATTAAGTCTGATAATTTGAAATCATACAAATTATAGTTTAACAAAAATATTAAACGTTCAGCAAAAAATTATGAAATATGTTTTATTTTTTCTCAAATTTAGTTTTATTCTCAAACCCCGTGTTTTAAATTAGAATTTTTCCTGGATTTAAATTTTAATGGTCTAATGACATTTTAATTATCTGAAGCTATGTTTAATGAATTAAACTCAATACAATAATATTTGGCCATTTGAAATGTTTTACTTTCTTCAGAAAATCTGTGTGTGTTGTTTTTTTCCTTTATTTTTTAAAGGAATAATCACACTATTTTTGATATTTGTGTTATTTAACATTTAATTATTGCATGTTTGCCTCATATTTTTGAGTTTGCATTTCACTGTTTATATTCATTTTGAGGAACACTGAATCTGTTTTTTGTGCAAGGGAGTGGAGTAAATGCATGCTCACATTTAGTCAATACAGCAAGCATTGTTACACAGTGCACACAATGCTTCGGCACTTACTCCAGATTTCTCTCAACAAAGGGAAGAAAATAGGAAATCAAAGTAAACTAGTGTTACTTGTTTGAAAAAGTAACTCAGATATTGTCTTGTAAATAACAAGTAATGTGTCACTTTACTCGTGACTTGAGTAATTTAAAATAATCCGATTTCATAATTTTATGTTACTTGTAATGTTACCGCTGATAAACACACGTTAAGCATAGACTTCTTCTTTCGTGGTCCAGATGCGGAGCTGGAGGTAAAAGACAGAGTCTGATGTTGTGATGGAGGGAGACTTTATTATGTTTATCTGCGGTTCATGCATCCCCTCCATGACTGTACCAACCTACACTTGGATGAAAGATGGGCAAACTGCCACAGTCAACATCATGGGGACAACATACTTGTTTTTGGAGTCTGTCGAGCCGAAGAATGGAGGCCGATATTCCTGCACACATAACATAGCGGTCATGAGGGACTCAACTCCACATCTACTGAAATCACTGTTACACCTGGATGTAAGTTTAGCTGAGAGCTTTATTTTGAAGAACTCAAATATATCTCTAAATTTCCCAGTACCAAATGAACTGAGTTATACATTTACATTTAGATATTTAACAGACGCTTTTATCCAAAGCTAACAACTACATTTACATTTAGACATTTAACAGACGCTTTTATCCAAAGCGACTTACAAAGGAGGACAAATGGAAGCAATCAAAAAACAACAAAAGGCAATGATATATAAGTGCTCTAACAAGTCTCAGTTAGCCTAAACACAGTACACGTAGCAAAGGCTTTTAAATAATATAATAAAAAAAAACAGATAGAATAGAAAAAGAATAGAGCAGCTAGTGTTAGAGGTCTTTTTATAATTGTATAATAAATGAAAAGAAAAATAGATAGAACTACAAAAGATTAGAAAGGTAGTTAGATTTTTTTTTTTTTTTAAATAGAATTAGAATAGTGAGTGCACAACACTGTAAAACCTGACAAGTCACAGTAACTCAAACCGTTTGAGTAAACAGATTGTCTTTACTTACAACTCAAAAAACCCAGAGAAAATATGATCAGGTATTGGTTGTTATGCAGCATATTGGTGATGATAATCATCAACGATAGAGCTGTTCAGAGTTAAAAATCTTACTAAATAGGTGTTTTATAGTTAGTTCAGTTGATTACAATGAAAGCCATTCAAAAAATGTCAGTGATTCTTTCATAATCAGTCAAGATAAAGAACTTTCGAAAACAGTTTGGGCTTCTATGGTGTTGATTAGTCACACACAGACATCAATAATCAGAATATGAACCTCAACAATGGTTAAGGAAAAAAAAAAAAAAAAAAAAAAAAAAAAATGCTGCAATGCATGCTGGGTACTATTGTAGTACAAAACTCATCCATGGCTCCCAGCATGCTCTGCTGCATTTTTTTTTTTTTTTTTGTT
Source organism: Cyprinus carpio (assembly GCF_018340385.1). NCBI lineage: Eukaryota > Metazoa > Chordata > Actinopteri > Cypriniformes > Cyprinidae > Cyprinus > Cyprinus carpio. The sequence goes on from NC_056597.1 coordinate 34,554,209, forward strand.
TTCTATGGTCAAGACATTGGTGAGGTTCATATGCTGATGATATTGATGTCTCGTGTGTGACTAAATGACACCACAGAAAACCAAACTGTTTGAAAAATTCTTTATATTAAACTGATTATCATAGACCCACTGGCTCTTAGAATTACTTTTACTGTAATCATCCAACTAATTGCACAACACCTATTTCATCAGAGATTAAACTCCAAAACACTTCAATAATCAATGATTACCATCACCGAATATAGAGTATATCAACCAGCATCTAGGTACAAGTTAGATAAAAAAAAAATGCTAACCTGAATGGTTTCACTGTAAGTTGCTTGGGATAAAAAGCAGCTTCTAAGAGTGTGAGTTGTGTGTGTATAAACACCTAATGATATTTCTATGGGCTTTCGAGTTACAACAAAGGGTTACAACAGCCAAAGAAAAAACTAAGACAGAAATCAAGGGTCAAGAGCCCAACCTAAAGCAAACACTGATCTCTAACATGGTTACTTTAAATGAAAAACATAACTCAACATCTAAACCTTAGTTAATTCTCAATCAGATCTTCTGTAGACGTCTGACAGAAATAAAGTGAGTCTGGTTTATTAATAAGTGGAGCTGGGTGATGCTGTTTTGTGGGGTTGTTTAATCAGATCTTGAGAGATTTAATGTATTTTATTTCAGTTTATTTTATCTAATTCTGTGTCTGAAGTCAGTGTGTAGTTCTTGTGTTTGTTTCTCTTTTCTTCAGTAATTCTGTTTGTTAACAAGCAGATGTTCATCACTAATACACAATTATCACTCAATTAATCACTTAATTATTTAATTGCAATGTATATCTTCTTTTCAGTGAACTCAACTGAATTAAGTTCAGAGTACTCACAACTATTAGTTTTAAAACTTAAAAAATGGTTTTTTAAGGCAATTGGTTTCCTCAAACGGTTTGAGTTAAGTTACTTGTTGGGTTTTACAGTGCATGGTTTTGAGTTGAGTACAACTGTCTGTTTTACTGCTTTTCAGTCCTCACTTCTTTGTCTGTTTAGATCCTCCAAAGAGCATCTCAGTGTCCATCAGTCCATCTGGTGAAATAATGGAGGGAGGTTCAGTGACTCTGAGCTGCAATAGTGATGCAAAACCACCTGCAGAAATCAGCTGGATTAAGAAAGAAAATGCTGTAGAATCTGGAAGAATCTACAGCATCTCAAAGATCAGATCTGATCACAGTGGAGAATACAAGTGCACATCCAGAAATAAATATGGAGAGAAAGACTCTGATGCTGTGATGCTGAATGTGATGTGTGAGTGAACACTGGTGCAAGAACTGAGAACAGATCCTCTAGTTCCAGTGTGTTTTATCATTGTTGGTCAGACATTTCATTCTTTCTATTTCAGATGCTCCAAGAAATGTAGTGGTGATCCTTAATCCATCTGGTGAAATAGTGGAGGGAGATTCAGTGACTCTGATCTGCAGCAGTGACTCAAAACCCTCCTGCTCTGAACTTCAGCTGGTTTTAAGGAGAATCAAAGCTCAGCTGTTGGATCTGGACAGAGTTTTCATCATCTCCAGCTTTAACTCCAGTCACAGAGGACGCTACTATTGTGAGGCTCAGAATAAACAGGGATATCAGAGATCAGCGTCTGTTTCAGTCTCTGTTAAAGGTGAGAATCATCTCTGTTGATTTCAGTGAGCTCATTGTCTGTATGTAAAGAGTAACAGTTCTTCTTCCTTTCGTCTGCACGGCTGAAGAAAGCAGCTCATCTCTGATCAGGGTCACAGTGGGAATCTCTGCAGCTGTTGTCTTGACGTCTGTGATTCTGGTGTTTATCATCGGGCTGTTGATCAGAAGGTGAAGGAGACTCTGTGTCTGCACTGTAAAAAATTGTGCCGTTAAATATAAGTAATTTACTGCAGCAGGGGTGCCAGTAAGGTACTGGTCATTAACAGCTCTCAGCCGTTAATTTACAACTCTTTGTTTGAAATTAACACTTTAATGTGTGCACACTACAGAGTGTTAGAGTTACACTGAATTTTACCCCTTACCTTAACGTTTTACAGTATATTGCTGTTTGAAATTAACACTTTAATGTGTGCACACTACAGAGTGTTAGAGTTACACTGAATCAGTGAAGTTAATGAGATAATTCTGTGATTAATTGATGATTGAGCATTAGTGATGAACACCTGCTATTAACAAACAGAATCACTGAAGGAAAAGAGAAACACAACGACTACAACTGACTTAGATGAAATCAACTGAATAAAACAATACATCAAATCTCTCAAGATCGGATTAAAACGACTCCTAAAAACAAAACAGCTTCACCAGCTTCACATTACTAACCAGAATGACTTTATTTCTGTCAGATGTCTACAGAAGATCTTATTGAGAGTTACAGAGGTTCAGGTGTTTTTTTTCACTACCATGATGGAGATCAGTAAAAGGAACACTGAGCCATGAAAACTGTTAAGAAAATCTCACTCATAAAGAAAAAAAAAAAAAACCTTTGTTAAAATCACTTAGACAGACACATCAAGAATCAGCGAATAAATCACAACAATGGTAACAATCCACAAAATAAATAAACAGATAAGTTCTCAACATCACAAAACATGCAACTAAAACTTAAGGCAACAGCAAAATCACATACAGCACATAGTAAGATTAAAGACAATAAGTGGACAATTCAGAGGCATAATTTATTCATTGCCGCAATGCATCTGGGCGTCATGGGATGAGTTTTGTCTGTGCTGGTACCCAGCATGCATTGCATCATGAACCTTTTGATTGTCACCATTGGTTGAGGTTCATGTGCTGATTGTTGATGTCTTTCTTTTTGAGTGCAAAATATTTTAAACCCAAACTGTTTATAAACTGAGTTTTGTTTTGGTTGTCATATCACTGTCCAAACACCCTCTTACAGAAGATAGTCAAAGATAAAAATATGTGTAATACAATCATTTAACATAAACTCCAATAAAACCTAAAACCAATTTAAAGCCAGTGTAACAGATTAGCGGCTATTATAAACAGCCATCACCATTTAAACACTAACATACATGTTGCTACAGAAAGATAGACGACAGTTTATAGCAATCAAGCAAAACTTCATTTAAAGAAAAGCAGCGTGTTACGTCAAAATTTTGCTATTTTTGTGCCAGCGATTTTAAAACAGTGTGTCTGGTCCAGAAAAGGGATTCAGAGTCGTTTTGGTTCACGAAGAGGGGGGGTTTTTCTAAGGCCCCCCGGCGTTTGTAGGCGGGGTGGAGTTTGTGCAGCCTGTCGCGGGAAACTCCCAATGCGCTGAGGGGTGGGGGGGAGAGTGACGAGGCACTTCCGTTAGTGTCAGCATATTTCGGGAAAAATTGGACAAACGATCAGGGAACCCAGCTGGAAGTAAGGGTGAGTGGAGGCCGGATGGTGTGAAAAAAGCCCATTTTACATTTCAGTTTTTTAAGAACGGAAATATAACTGATTATACAGATCAACCACTAACATTTTGTCTTCAGAAATAACAATTTTTAAGTTGTTTGAAGTTTTGGCCCTTAGGGGCGAAGCACAAAACACATGTTACTGATTTTGCTTTTTTTCTTAAACCGCTAGGGGCCCAAAAAGGTCCCTGGGGTGCCTTTTGGAAAATTTTAAATTTTAAAGATCTGTCTTACAAAAAAAATTTTTTATTTTTACTTTTGATTCCTTGGGCAGATGTCCATACCAAATTTAATTTTTACTTGCATTGCATAAAAAAACATTAGCAGTGTTTCTAAAACTTTTTGGGGGGCCGGGGGGCCCACGGGGGAAAAAAATTTCCAAAACCCCTAATAATTATAAAAGCAGTTAGGCATATGCTTACTAAAATTTTGTACTATTTTGGCACTTCTTTTTTCCCCGGGAATGTAAAATTTTTTTGGGATTATTTTTAAAGTACCTGGATTACCTCTTTTATCCATTTAGAATCTTAAGGGTTTAAAATTAAATTTGTAATCAAAAATTAAGTCTGATAATTTAAAAAATCAAAAATTATATTTTAAACCCCAAAAATATTAAACGTTCAGAAAAAAAAATATGAAATATTTTTTATTTTTCTAAAATTTATTTTTATTCTAAAACCCCGGGGTTTTAAAATTAGAATTTTTCGGGTTTTAAATTTTAATGGTTTTAATAACATTTTAATTTCTAAAGCTATGTTTAATAAATTTAAAACCCAATCAATAATTTTGGCCTTTTGAAATGTTTTATTTTCCTTCAAAAAAATTCTTTTGGTTTGTTTTTTTTTTTTATTTTTAAAGGAATAATCACCCTTTTTTTGTATTTGTGTTTTTTAACTTTTAAATTTATTGATGTTTCCCTTCATATTTAGTTTCTTTTAAAGGTTTATATTCTTTTGGGGAACCCCTGAATTGTTTTTGTGCAAGGGAGGGAGTAAAGCATCCCCCTTTATTTTCCAATACAGCAAGCATTTTTACACAGTGAAACACAATTTTCTGCATTTACCCCCGTTTCTCTCAAAAAAAAGGGGGAAGGGAAAAATGGGGAAATCAAAGTAACTGTGTTACTTTTTTAAAAAAGGAAAACTCAGTATTTTTTTGTAAATAACAAGTAATGTCCACTTTACTAGTGTTTTGATTTAATTTTAAAGTAATCTGTTTTCATAATTTAGGGACTTGTAATTTTACCCCCTGATAAACACCCGTAACATAACTTTTTCTTTCTTCCAGATGCGGAGCAAAGGTAAAGAAGAGTTGATGTTGGGGGGATGGAGGGAATTTATTATTTTTATTCGGTTCTGATCCCCCCCCTGATGTCCCAAACCCTACACTTGGAGAAAGAGGGCAACTCCACAGTAAACATCAGGGGGGAAACATATTTGTTTTGGAGTCTGTCGAGCCAAGAATGGAGGCCAAATATTCCTGCACCATAAGGGGTCATGGGGGATTCAACCCACATTTTTACGGAAATCACTTTTACACCAGTAAGTTAGCTGGGGTTTTATTTTGAAATTTTCCAGGTGTTTTGGAAAAAGAAATGATAGTTTTTTCTGCAAGGAAAAAAAAATATTGTTTTTTAAACCAATCAGTTTGTTTCACTGTTTCATTTACATTTACATTTAGTAAATTTAACAAAACGCTTATCCAAACCCACTTACAAAGGAGGACAAGGGAAGCAATCAAAAAAAAAAAAAGAGAATGATAATAAGTGCTATAAAAAGTTCTCAGTTAGCTTAAACCCCGTAAAAGTAGCAAAGGTTTAAATAATAAATAAAAAAAAAAAAACAGTTTAGAATAAAAAAAAATAGAGCAAGTTTATTAAGGGGGGTTTTTTATAATTGTATAATAAATAAAAAAGAAAAAAAGATAAAAACCAAAAAGATTAGAAAGGTATTTAAATTTTTTTTTTTTTAAATAGAATTGGGAATAGTGAGTGACAACAAAAAAACCGGGAAAAATTTCAGAAACTCAAACCGTTTGAGTAAACAGTTTGGTTTTTATTTAAAACTAAAAAAACCCCAGAAAAAAATTGACGGGGTTTTTGGGTTTTGTTAGCAGCATTTTGGTTTGTGATAATCATCAATGATGGAGCTGTTCAGATTTAAAAAAATCTTACTAAATAAGTGTTTTATAGTTAGTTCATTTGGGTTTAAAAGAAACCCAATTAAAAAAAGTCAGTGTTCTTTCTTAATCAGTCAATATAAAGAATTTAAAACAGTTTGGCCTTCTATTTGTTTAGTCAACACAGACTTTCAATAATCGGAAATGAACCAAACAATGGTTAAGAAGAAAAAAAAAAAAAAAAAAAACATGTTTGCAATGCATGCTGGGTCCCATTGAGTAAAAAATCATCCATGGCCCCAAGCATGTTCCCTGCTTTTTTTTTTTTTTTTTTTTTATGGTCACCATTGTTGAGGTTCATTTGCTGATTATTGATGTCTGGTGTGAAAAATGACACCACGGGAAAACCAAACTGTTTGAAAAAATTTTTTATATTAACGGGAATATAGACCCACGGGCCCTCTTAGAATTTTTTACTGTAATAAAATCCAACTAATTGCCCCAACACCTATTTCATCAGGATTAAACCCAAACACTTCAATAATAAATTTGATTTTTCACACGAAATACAGTATATCAACCAGCATTAGGTACAAGTTAGAAAAAAAAAAAAATGCTAACCTGAATGCACTGTAATTTTGTTTTTGGAAAAAGCAGTTTCTAAGGTGGGGGTGTGTGTGTATAACACCTAGGATATTTTCTATGGGCTTTCGGTTACAAAAAATGGACAACAGCCAAAAAAAAAAAACTAAGACGGGAAATCAAGGTCAAGACCCCAACAAAGCAAACACTGTTTCCAAACCCTGGTTTTTTAAAAATAAAACTTAAATAAAACCTCAAAACCTTATTTTAATTTTAATCAGATTTTCTGGACGCCTGACAGAAAAAAAGGGTCAGTCTGGTTATTAGGGGAGCTGGTGATGCTGTTTGTGGGGTTGTTTAATCAGGAAAATTTTAGAGATTTAATGTATTTTATTTCAGTTTATTTTATTTTAATTCTGTGTTGAAGCAGTTGTTTGTTCTTTGTTTTTTTCTTTTTTTAGTAATTTTTGTTTTTTTAACACAGCTGTTCATCAATAATAACAATACAATCAATTAAAACTTAATTATTTAATTGCAATGTATATCTTTTTTCAGTGAACCCCAACGAATTTTAATTTAGAGTTTTCCCAAAATATTAGTTTTAAAAATTTAAAATTTTAAAGGATGGTTTCCCCAAAAAGGTTTTTAGTTTAAGGGTTTCGGGGTTTGGGTTTTTTCAGTGCCCTTTGGGTTTTAGTTTAGTACAACTGTCTGTTTTACTGCTTTTCTTCCCCCATTCTTTGTCTGTTTAGATCCCCCCCAAAAAGTGGCTTTAGTGTATCATTCCCCTAGGAAATAATGGAGGGAGGTTCCCGGGACTCTAAACCAATAGTTTATGCAAAACCACCTGCAGAAATCAGTGGATTAAGAAAGAAAAAGCTGTAGAATCTGGAAGAATCTACAGCATCTCCCAAAAATCAGATTCGTCACAGTGGAGAATACAAGTGCACATCCAGAAATAAATATGGAAAAGAAAGATCTGATGCTGGATGGGTGAATGTGAGTGTGAGTGAACACTGGGGCAAGAACTGAGAAAAAGATCCTTAGTTCCAGTTGTTTTTTCACTGTTGGTCAGACATTTCATTTTCTATTTTAGAGGGCCCCAAAAAATGTTTTGGTGGGTCCCAATTCATCGGGTGAAAAGTGGGGGAGATTCAGGTCCTGATCTGCAGCAGGGCCCCAAAAACCCCCCTGCCCCTGAACTTCAGCTGGTCAAGGAGAATCAAAGCTCCGCTGGGGGATTGACAGAGTTTCATCATCTCCCCGCTTTTTTAAATCCGGCACAGAGGACGTACCATTTGGGGGTCCGGGAAAAAACAGGGATTTTCCGAGATCAGGGTCTGTTTCCCGTCTCTGTTAAAGGTGAGAATCATTTTCCCCGTTGGGTTTTAGTGAGCCATTGTCTGTTTTGTAAAGGTAAAAGTTTTTCTTCCCCTTTTTTCTGCACGGTGAAGAAAGCCGCTCATCTCGATTTAGGGTCACAGTGGGAAACTCTGCCCGCGGTTTTTTTGACGTTTTGGGATTCCCGGGGTTTTTTTCACGGGGGTGTTGATGAAGGTGAAAGGGGACTCTGTGTTCCGAATGTAAAAAAATTTTTTGCCTTTAAAAAACAGTAATTTACGCAGCAGGGGTGCCGAAGGTATGGTCTTTACAGCTCTCAGCCGTTTAAATTTTCAACCCCTTGTTTTTCTTTTTTTTTTTTTCCCCTGGGCCTTTACACGTAATATTTTATCCCTTTTCCCTTTAAAGTTTTACAGTATATTGCCCGTTTGAAAAAGAACACTTTTTTGTGTGCCCAATACAGAGTGGGGGGGTAACACTGGGAAAAAGTGAAGTTAAAAGATTATAATTCCCGTGATTAACCGATGATTGAGCATTAGTGGTGAACACCTGCAAAAAACAGAACACTGAAAGGGAAAAAGAAACACAAAATACTACAACCGACTTAGATGAAAACAACTGAAATAAAACAATACATCAAAACTCTCAAGATCGGAAATTTAAAAGCCTTTTAAAACAAAACAGCTTCACCAGCTTCAAAAACCCAAAAGACTTTATTTCTGGCAGATGTTACAGAAGATTTTTAGAGAGTTTCAGAGGGGTTTTGGTGTTTTTTTTACTACCCCTTTATGGGGGATCAGTAAAAGGAACACGAGCCAGAAAGACTGTTAAAAAAAAAAAATCTCACCGCATAAAGAAAAAAAAAAAAAAAAAAAAAAAATTTTTTTAAAAATTTTTGAAGACACATCAAAAATTTAAAAGGAAAAAATCAAAACCCAAAGGTAACAATCCAAAAAATAAATAAACAGATAAAAATTTTAAAATCACAAAACCCTGCAAAATAAAAATTAAGGCAACAGCAAAAAAACAAGCACATAGTAAAATTAAAGACAATAATGGGACAATTTTGAGGCATAATTTTCATGCCGCAAAGGATGCTGGGAGCATGGATGAGTTTTTTCCTGTGCTTGGGTAAAACCCCGCATGGGATTGCCATCATGAACCTTTTTATTGTCACCATTGGGTTTAGGTTCATTGGGATTTTATGTTTCTTTTAGTGCAAAAAATTTTAAAAACCCAAAAAAATTTATAAATGATTTTTTTGGTGTCATTTCACTGTTTTCCAAATTTTCAGAAGAGTCAAAGATAAAAAAAATTTTGTAATACAATAATTTTAAAAAACTCCAAATAAACCAAAGAACATTTTTAAAACCCGTGAAAGATTATGGCATTGAAACAAAACCATCACCATTTAAAAACTAACATAAAAGTTGCTACAGCAAAAGACACAGTTATAGCAATCAACAAAACTTTAATTTAAAAAAAGCAGCGTTTTTCCGTCAAAATTTCTTTTTTTTTTGCAGGGGATTTTTTAAAAGTGTGTTTCGTCAGAAAGATTTAGAGTCAGTTTGGTTCACGTTTAATACTTTCCTTTTCTCAGGAAGCAGTGACTCCATAGAAGAGCAGAAACACGAGGGGTCAAGGGGAAAAAAAGACGGGGAGAAATTTCCCCATGTATCTTTTCATCTGTGTTTTGTCAGTTTTGGGGGGAGAATGAATTTTTCAACTTGTGGGGGTCATCAGTGGGGTCTCCGAGGCCCCTTACATGAGCCTTGAGCCCCAAATCCAGAGTTTGGGGAAAATGACAAAACTGGGTGTGAGTTCCTCTGCTGTTGCTGTTTATCATGTGGATGTTTAAAATCGATCTTGTTTTGGGGATTAATAGGGTTTACTTTTCTCTAGAATATGAAAAGGGTCCTGTGAGAACACAAACCCCCCTGAAGCTCAGGATCCTATATAGGGTAGGTTCAAAGCTGACAAATGATTTTTTTAAAAACTTATTTTTACCCAATTTTTTTAAATTTTATCTGACATCTTAATTTCATTTGTCAGTTCTTTGCGTTTATTTTTTAAAAACTGGCCTTTAAAAAGCCCCAGGATTTCTTTTTTTTTTTTCTTTTTTTTTTTGGGGTTACCCTTTACATTGACACAGTGAAGTTTTATTTACCTGAATTTAATACCCTTTTTTTAAATTGACAAAAAATTTTGTTAAAATTTCAAGTTTATGAAAGTAAAGTGGACTTACTTTAAATTTTCAAAAAACCAAAAATTCCTGTTTATTTTAACCCAATTTGGGATATTTTTTTTTTTCAAACAAATTTAAAAAGTTTTTTTCATTTCAACTGTTTTTTTATTTCAAATGTTTTAGCAGGTTTGGGAAAAATCTGGGTCAATGTAAAACCAACTCTAAAGTTAAATTAAAGAATATGAAGTTTGGATTTTAAATTTGCCTTACTTTTTATAAAGGGTTTTTTTTAAAAAAAACTTTTTAATTACAATTCTAAGGAAATACAAACCCAACCAATGTAAAAAAATAACTCAAAAAATTAAAGTAAACCTGTATAATGTGTATTGGAACTTGTACTAGATAAAAAGTCAGCATAATTTTGTTATCGGGTATGGTTGTTATAGGTTGATCCGAAACAACCATCTTTTGTTTCTAATCCAAGCCCGTGTCCCTTCTCTTATTGAATATTGATACTAGAGCAAAAGGAACACTGAGCCATGAAAGACTGTTAAGAAAATCTCACTCATAAAAAAAAAAAAAAAAAAAGCCTTTGTTAACAATTTAGACAGACAACATCAAGAATCAGCGAATAAATCACATACAATGGTAACAATCCACAAAATAAATAAACAGATAAGTTCTTAACATCACAAAACCATGCAACTAAAAACTTAAGGCAACAGCAAAAAATACAAGCACATAGTAAGAAATTAAAGGACAATAAGTGGACAATTCAGGAGGCATAATTTATTCATGCCGCAATGCATGCTGGGGAGTCATGGATGAGTTTTGTCCTGTGCTGGTACCCAGCATGAATGCATCATGAACCTTTTGATTGTCACCATTGTTGAGGTTCATGTGCTGATTGTTGATGTCTTTCTTTGAGTGCAAAATATTTTAAACCCAAACTGTTTTTAAATGATTTTGTTTTTGTTGTCATATCACTGTTCAATCTTACAGAAGATGTCAAAGATAAAAAATATGTGTAATACAATCATTTAATTAAACTCCAAATAAACCAAAGTACACTTTAAGCCAGTGTAACAGATTATGGCTGTTAGAAACAGCCATCACCACTTAACACTAACATAAATGTTGCTACAGCAAATAAGACACAGTTATAGCAATCAAGCAAAACTTAATTTAAAGAAAAGCAGCGTGTTACTGTCAAAATTTGGCTATTTTTTGCAGCGATTTTTAACAGTGTGTACTGTCAGAAAGATTCAGAGTCAGTTTGTGTTCACGTTCACTACTTCTCTCTCTCAGGAAGCGAGTGACTCCATCAGAAGAGCAGAAGCACAGAGGATCAGGACACAAGACGGTGAGTAAATCTCCTCATGTATCTTCTCATCTGTGTCTGTCAGTTCTGGAGGGAGAATGAATTCTCTCATCATTGTGTGTCATCAGCTGGAGTCCTCCTGAGGACGCTTACATGAGCCTTGAGCCAAATCCAGATGTTCTGAATATGACACACTAGAATATAGTTCCTCTGCTGTTGCTGTTTATCATGTGGATGTTTAACATCAGATCTTGTTAGTGATTAATATGTTCACTTCTTCTCTAGAATATGAAGAGATCCTGTGAGAACACAGACCACCCTGAAGCTCAGGATCCTATATATGATAGTGTTCAAAGCTGACAAATGATTTTTTTTAAATCTTATTTGAAAATTTTAATTTGATCTGACATCTTAATTTCATTTGTCAGTTCATTTGACGTTCATTTTTAAAGCTGTGCTGTGAAAATGCACAGTATTTCTTTTTCTTTTCTTTTTTTTACTTTTGAGTTATCTCTTTACATTGACACAGTGAAGTTATATTTACCTAGAATATTAAGTACTTTTAACTTGACAAATTTAGTTAATTGTCAAGTTTATGAAAGTAAAGTGGACTTACTTTATGTTTTCAAAACCAAAGTTCATGTTCATTTCACCTAATTTGGCATATTTTCTTATTCAAACAAATAAATAGTTCTTTCATTTCAACTGTTGTTTTATTTCAAATGTTTCAGCAGTGTATGAAATATCTGAGTCAATGTAAACTAACTCTAAATGTTAAGTTAAATGAATATGAAGTTTGGTATTTAACTTTGCCTTACTTTTTATAAGGTTATTTTAAAAAAACAAACAAACACAATCAAAATAAAAAAAAAACTCAAAAAGTCAATGAAAAAACAAAAAAAAAAAAATTAAGTAAAAATAAAAAACAAACAAACAATAAGAAAAAAAAAAAAAAAAAAAAAAAAAAAAAATCACATAAATGCTGAGAAACCTCTCAAATAAATCCGTCAGTTTATTGCATGTTCCCTTAAATATTGAAACAGGATGCAGCATTGCATATGAACTGCAGCTTTCTTTTTGTGAAAGCTCCTGAGTTGCTTCATGCATCTTAACAAATTTGTGTCATCTGAATGCGTGTAAAAGTAATGAAGAGGGCTTGCTTTAAACAATGCTACAACAACAAGGTGTCTTCTTTGTCTATATTTCAGGTGTTTTTGTGTTTACTTTAGCTTGGTTAGAAAAAACAAAAAACTCTACGAACGTGAAAAATTCCCTTAACTTTATAAACGGCACCTTAGGCCATTATATTTCCTTCAGCTTGTATACAACAGCAGAAGATTGTTATGCACTGTTTTCACTTTTCTTTCCCTATGTTTATTTTCAGTTTTTAGACTGCTTTAACATAAATGTGTATTGTACAGAACGCTATACAAATAAAAATGAATCGGAGCAACATTGTATCGTACCTCGCTGTTTGCTTTATTTCAGGGTATAAACAGAGGTGGATAGTCCAGGGGTCAGAAAGTAAAAGTCCTGCACAGAGGTGGATAGTCCAGGGGTCAGAAAGTAAAAGTCCTGCCATTGTGTTTATTCCACCCATGAACTCAGCAGTGATTTCACCAGAGGAGGAATCAAGTCATTCCTTCCAAGTCACAAACAAGTCTCAAGTTAAATCTCAAGTCCTCAAAGAGTTAAAGTTTATAAGATAATAAAGTGACTAATTAAATGAAGATTGTGCATTAGTGATGAACACCTGCTGTTAACAATCAACATCACTGAAGAAAAGAGAAACACAAGAACTACACCTGACTTTAAGCACAGCCTTGGATAAAAAATCAATTGGAAGAAAAAAAAAAAAAAAATTTTCCACCATAATTGTGGTCAGTATTTGCTTCAGTTGGGCTCTTGAGAAAAATCTGCTTCTAAGCAAATGCATTGCTGTTTCACAGAAAACATTTGCGCAATGCTGAAACAAATCTTGAACTAGCAGGTATCTGAAGCTTTTGATGACTGTATGATCTTGATTTGAATTTCTTTCATTAGACATTACCACTTTAATATTAAGAAAAAAAAAAACCTTGCATATAGGCATTAAGCCATGAACATTTATCATGTGATCCTCACCAGTGGTGAAAATAATTATTCATACTGCAGTGCATTATGGGAGTTTTTCATGTATTGCAACAAGAAGCATTTTGATGATTGTCACCATTGTAGAGATTCATATGCTGGTTCTTGATATCTGTGTGTGTCTAAAAAGCACTTGAGTTCAAATTTCTGTATGTGTTATACAGATTTAAAATTCATTCTCTGTAAATATTAAAGTAGTACTTTTTTTGCGTGCTGTAGTTTCACTGGGATGACTATTCAAAAATCTAAACTTATGAAACAAACCAACATTATTTTGAACATAATCACACCACCTCATTGTGACTATGTGTTTATTGTAGATCCTGATTGCTCTTTTCTACAACACCCCATACAAAGCTACAGAGTGAGGTCTAGTACAACAAGTCAAGGGTCAAGAGTACAACTAAGTCAAACACTGATCTCAATGATGGTGGCATCATTTTAACCAATAAAACATTAGCATCTGATCCTCTGTAATTTACAATAACAGCAGGTGTTCATCACTAATGCACAATTATCATTTAATTAGTCAGTTAATTATCTCTTTACTTTTAACTCTTTGAGGACTTGGGATTTAACTTGAGACTTGTTTGTGACTTGGAAGGAATGACTTGATTCCTCCTCTGGTGAAATCAGCTGCTGAGTTCATGGGTGGGATAAACATATGGCAGGACTTTTACTTTCTGAGTCTACTGTTGCTATAGATATCTCAGATGCTTTTGTGATAAATAACGGTCGTGTTTTTAAGTGGTGTTCCGTGGGACGCTGATTCAACAGAAACGTTTTTTTTAACGGTCTACTGTTGCTATAGATAGCAGTTTAAGCGAACGCTTCAAAATACCTTTGTTCAGAGCCTTTGTTGATTTGAAATGTTCCATATGGAATTTAGAGATTTAAAAACGCAAGAGAATGTTCCATGTGGGACCAACAGGGGGTGGTCTCAGTAAGGTCCGCTGTGGCCTCAATAATAACACTTTCAATAATAACACAGTCTTACAGTCTTTCGTTCACAAAATGTGTTTTCAATAAATGTATCTCGTTCCCCCCCCAAAAAAAAAATCGAAATCTTTTTTAAGCTGGTTTGCTGCTCTTATAGCTGCTCTTCCACTTTTGTCAGGGTTTCAGCAGGGCTGGAACAGCATTTCTTGTCTAAGGTTAATCAGACAGGTTTACAGCAGGTCATCCGGTAAAGAAATCTAGTCAACACAGCCGTTTGATGTGTGTGTAGTTACATGTACTCTCCTCTAGATGTCGCGTCAGGTCGGTGAGCTGCAGAGGTGTGTGGAGAGTGAAGGCGCTGTCCGCGGTGCTGATCGCTCACTCATCAACTGTGACACGTGCGTGGTGTGTTCAGAGGTATAGTCCAAAATACAAGCATACTTCATAGTCTTCATGTAATGGGACATAAGATCTTTATGGGATGTTTCACCTCAGTTCCTTGTGATTCGAGCATTGTGAACTTCCATTCACATGTTTCAAGCTGAGATCTACCCCATAAACAACTTGTGTAAGTTGTCTTTGCAAAATGTCTTTGCATTGTGAAAGCAGCCTCACAGTTAACCACATTCACTCATTTTATTTGAAATATAATATAAGGTATAAGATTAACAGTGAATGATCAATTATTAAATCCTCCTGATTTTTGCTTATTACTCTATATTTATGTGAAATAGCTGGGTTATTTGTTGAATGAGTGTTGATGACTGTTTAGAGGAAGTCAACACTGTTAAGAAGTAATTTCTCATGTGTGCATGTTGCACTTTTCTCATGGCTCTTACAACACCAACATAACCATAAAAAGAAAGAAAAAGGAAGGAGAGCTATTTAAAAAAAAGTCACATTGACTTGAGTTTCTATAGTTTTTCAGTGAACCTGTATGTAAAATAATCTCTTCAGTTCAGCACCCTTCTGTCTGATTTAATGCATCAGTGCAGATGCAATGAGGTTTGATTGGTTTGAACCCAGATGCATTGGCTGAGTACGCTCTAGTGTCTTGTGACAAGAAGCGTCTTGAACTCAGAGGAAGTGAGGAGAGACAGGATGTCTGATAACAGTTAAACACTGCATACAGTACATCAACTGTCATTGTTACATGACACTCACCCTGCAGATCAAAGCAAGGTAGGGACAAACTATATTTTCACACAATGCAAATACATTTTTTTCCTACAGTTTTGATACAGTTAGATTATTAAATATTACATTTAAATATGCAAATACACTTAAGTCTGCCGCACATTAATGTCATTTAACACTCTTCCTAATGTTTTCCAGAATGTTCAGCCTATTCTCTCTGATTTCTCTGATCATGATTCCTGGTGAGTCTCAAGCTTATTTTCATGCATATGAAGAAATCCATGACTGTCGTTCAGTATGTTTTTCTGTATACTGTGTTTAATGACAGTTTGATGTGTACGGTGAAAAAGTGTTTCTCATATATTGTAGTTTTTCAGTTCTGCAAAACTAACACACACCCTCAGTACTGTGCATTATGCCTATAGTGACAGATCAAATTAAACACTTCAGGAAATACTGGATAGTGGCTCACTTTTTAGTCTTCCTGTAATGTTTTTTGTTTTTCACTTGGTGGCATGTTAGAAAGTTTGGGATACAGAGATAAGGACTATGACTGAAATGTTGATCCTATTATACTTTGTCTTCTGTCTGATTACAATGAGAAAAACTGAAGAGTTATGATATATTTAACAAAAACTATAAACACAATCAAAGCAAACATTGAGGTACGTGATGTAAGGTTGAGCCCATCTTACTTTAGAACTTCTGCGTTGTTGAGAAAAGTAAAAACACAATTACACAGAATGGAATAAATTTCCTGTATTTGCCTGTTTCATATTTTCCAGTGATCTGCAAACAGGACTGGCAGGTTCAGTACTCAAGTATGATGAAATGTGCCCTAAAGGGTTCAGCAATACATTTGTCAGGCAGTTATAAACACCCAAATTATCTCACAGTGACAGAGAGATTCTGGATTGTAAACCCAATTAAAGATAAAGAACCCGTCAATCTGTTGAATCATCCAGATTACAGCGGCAGAGTTCAGTATTCCCCTGATAAAGAGCAAACTTGTGTTCTCAAACTCAGTAATGTGACACATGAGGATGAAGGAATGTACTGCCTCAAAATCGTGGCAAAAGAAGACAAATATCTGTTTTTTCCTGGGATTGATCTTAAAGTGACAGGTAGAGTCAAACTAATATTACACTTACAGATCTTACTCTCTTCCTTCATACACATATGAATATATGTTTTCTCCATGATTTCAGAGCTCAGAGTGGAGATTCCTGAAGAGGTCGTAGAGGGAGAATCATCTGTTTTAGTTTGTAAAACCACTTGTAACCTCTCAGATAAAACAAACTTTACCTGGTATAAAAACAGCAAGAGTTTATCAGAATCGATCGACTCGTATCAGCTGTTGCTGCAGTCGGTGAGCAGTGATGATTCTGGAAACTACAGCTGTGCAGTGAGAGATCAGAAACATCTGCTGTCTCCTGCTGTCACTCTCAGTGTCAGATGTACGTCGAGACTTGATCTTCATCCTCCAAAGATTCAGTCCAGACTGATCAAAAGATGCACTGTGAGTCGTAATGTTTTTAATTTTTCAGATCCTCCAAAGAGTGTCTCAGTGTCCATCAGTCCGTCTGGTGAAATAGTGGAGGGAGATTCAGTGACTCTGAGCTGCAGCAGTGACTCAAACCCTCCTGCTCTGAACTTCAGCTGGTTTAAGGAGAATCAAAACTCAGCTGTTGGATCTGGACAGAGTTTCATCATCTCCAGCTTTAACTCCAGTCACAGCGGACGCTACTATTGTGAGGCTCAGAATAAACACGGATCTCAGAGATCAGCGTCTGTGTCTGTAACATCTGCAGGTATTAATATGATACTGAAGGCTCTTTCTAAACTCTGCTGGTGTCACGAGCATCATGTGAAATGATGTTTCTCTTCACTCCAGAAAGAGGCCAGACAGCTGTTCTGTATGCAGCGGCTGGAATTGGGGCGGCGCTCATCTGCATCTGTATTATTATTGTAGTAATAAAAACCATCAGGTAAGAAAAAAACGCTGTAGTTTTTTGGCTGTGGAAAAACCTGAAGAACATCATAAGGGTGGTTTATGTGACTCGTATGCTATAACCCAAGCCTTTGTGGTGAATAAACAGATATTTAACTCATTCATCATGTAGAAAACAATCACATTCTTCATCTTGCATTTTGAACAATAACATATAATAACATTTTCTTTAAGTTCCTCCCTCTAAGCTCTCATATGACTATTTTGATCATATATTTTCATACTTGTTGTTTTAGTTACTATTTTAGGCTTTCTACTAAAAATTCACATTTAAGTCAATATGCTACTTGCTGTTTCTTTGTAAAGTGTACTAGAAAAAATGAAAATTGTTTCTACACCACATTAGTCTCTGTGTAATCTTTGCTTTCTGTGACATGGATACGGTATGTTTCATTTTTCTTCTCTCCAGCAGGAAAACAGGAGATGCTGGTGGCAAAAGTAGCATTTCAAAACAGGCAAGTCCAGAACAGCATCTATTTCAGCACATTTTCATGTAATTGAGATCACAGTGCAATCATCCAGACTATGTGTGTTTATTCAGGAAGAAAACATCAGCACAGCCGTGACTGATCAGACGAGTGCAAAACCTCCAAAAACAGCCGATCCAAATGACTTAGTGTATGCCAGCATCACTCACAGCAGACCCAGAGAACAGCAGAGAGCTGGAGATGAAGACGAGGTTCAGTACGCCACTGTCCAGCACCACAGAAACACCAGAAACACGACTGCGGAGGCCGAATGTCAGTATGGAAACACTGCTTCTGCCGGGTGAGACGCATTCCTTCATATAGCATCAAAACAGTTTAAAATGTGAACAAACACAAACTCTCCAGCTTTCATAAGAAAATGAGGCACATGTAGTGTAGAGGAACAAAGTTTTATGGGTGCACAACATTCATCTGGTTCATCTTGTTTTGTCTTTTTTTATTCTTATCGAACAGATCAAATACTGAAAAGGCGGAAGATTCTGATGTGATCTACAGCAGCATCAAATATGCATGAAGATTCGGAGCATCTGGTCACATCACTGAACCTGCTCCTACATTTTCATTCATTAAAATCGGCATTAAATAGAAGTTGCCACTAAAAAGTGATTCTGCTTAACAAACAAGACTTTATTTTATACATCAAATAGGCCTACATTTGGACGGATCGATCACAGTAAGATGCATTAAGAAAATAAACGGTGAATTTAAATTTTTACTTTTTGTTGAAATGTGCTTGTGTGACTGTGTGCAGTGACTTTAAATAAACAACACTTGTGTGAGAAACAGGACGTGAAACTATAAGAGCTGTGAGAAATCATATGCAAAACTTCCATTTCTGAATGGAGGAGAGGTTTCATTACGCTGAATAAACTGCTTTTGTGAGGAGACTTAAGTTTAACATTTTCTTGTCGGCTAATCTTTTCCATTAAATATTTGTTTCTCTCAAAGCAAACATGTTTCACATATTCGTACACAAGTCTTTAACAATAGTGATTCGGATGCTGTATTTATTTGCCTTTAAAATATGCATTTGTTTGTTTATGTTAATACTACGTTTAGAAGAGTTAAAAATGTTGAGTAAACAATAAAATAAGGTATATTGTGTGTTTGGTGAATGGTGGTTTGATCAATATTGTTTATCCTGTACATAATTATGAGTGAAGCTCTTTAAACCAGTGCTTCTCAATCAGGGGCCTCAGAGATCCTCCAGGCCTGAGGTAAGTGTGCAGTCAGTTCTAAAGCTGCTGCTTTAGTGCTGTTTTTGCACCCCACTGTGGTGCTGTTTGCTATCGCAGCCAGGGGCTGAAAAATCAGAAAAAAAAAATCACCAGTTCAGTCATAAATTATATTATATTAAATTACTATGGTTACCACTACAGCCACAACTGAGGCAGCTACCAGCTATGTTAATTAATTTCTCACCTGAATTAAATATTGTCAAAAGTTATCAATCAATCAGATTTCATAGACAGAACTATTTAGATATGGGTAAGATGCACTATTCCCTAAACCTATAGATTTGGAGACCAAATATAACCATATAATGAAATTTTCATATTTGCCATAACATTACTACATTATATTCTATGGGTTTAATGCATTTTCAGACAATGCAATGACATATATCTATCATATAACTGTAGTACCATTGAATGTATAGCTAATATTAAGTGGATTTTCATGAAAATCTGAACTGAAAACAAACACTGGATTTAAAAAAATAATAATAATAAAAATGAAACACTGATGCTTTTAGAACATTTATTGTTATATATTGCATCATTTACATCTATTTTAACATTTGTTGTTGATTTGAGGAGTTGTTACTTATTATTGCCATCATACCAACTGAGAATTTGTTCCTATGATTTTAAATTCAGTTGAGGTTTCTATCTGACATATTATGACATAACGATGTTTTTATATAAATCTTTAGGGCCATAGGCTATATATAATATGTTGCTTTTAGATAAATTGCTCAGAGACCAACCAGTTGGACCGAGGTTATGTGCAAATCATCCAAGCACCCAATTCCTGGCCATTTCTATTTCATTAACATTGCTAAATATTATTAAACTGGAAAGAAATTAAAGATCCATCTTTGATTGTCAAAAGAATACCAGGTTCAGTTCACTCAGCCAATAATATTCCACGTAGTAATTTCAACAGTCAGTTGTGGAGGTCTGATTGGTTAAAGCTTTATTTATAGTACCTTTTAAAACAGTGTTAACAAAGTAGCCTATTTTACAGAGAGATGCATATGTGGAAAGAAAAGATCAAAATACAAGAGATATAGTAAAACAAAGTAGCTACAATGACCATTTTTGTTAAAACAAAAATACAACAATAAAAAAACAAGGAAAGGCCCTGCATAAATCTGTTTTGAGACTACTTTTTAAAAGTGCATAATGATAAACTTTGACAGTTTAATTCAGGTGCGAAAAAGAATTAATGTATATAGCTCATGAGCCCAGAGATATTTGAGCATGCACAGGACACAGTTTGAGCAAGAGGAGAGACACGTTTTAAGTGCAATCAAGTTAATCAACACCATAGTATAAATACAGCTCACTTACCTCTATCCATTGACGGTTTATCAGCATCTCTTTTCCACCTCATCGCCTCACTTCGAGTTCATTCTACAGTTATACGGGGAGGGGGGTACTCTTGGTTTGGGCCATTCCCGAGCTCGGAGCCCTTCCCCGGACAGCACGCCAAATACGAATTATCATACTTAAGCTAATGATATGTAAGCGTGAACTCGTGAATCAAAAAGAAACAGCACATCTTCGGCGTCCGATTAATTCGAGCCCTTCCCGTTCCTTGAGTTCTCTCTTTGGCTCATGTACATAGCGGAAACCCTGATTAAACCTCTGTTTACCGATGTCGCCTTTCATAGAGATAGTGAGGGGGACGGATCGGGTCACTATGAAAAGTTAAAAATAAAGAACTGCCATATATTGCAAACAGATGCCTGACCATAGAACAGATTGCTTACATGCAGTTGTGGTCAAAGTTTACAGGGAGGTTCTTTTGAGTGTTCGTTTTATGGAAAGAAACCAGAAGACTTCTGGGACAGCTGCCAATGGGTGATGCAACAGGAAGAAAAATACATATTGGCTGTGGAGAACAGGAAAAGCTGATGGGCGTGAATCTACACCCCCTGTCAGAGGAATCTGACACTTCTTGAAGGGGCTGGAATAGAGAAACAATGCAGACATGAAAAATCTGCCATGAGAGGCAGAGAGGAAGATAACTGCATCCTGAGTCAAAACTCTGATGTCCGATCAGATCCTCATCACTAATTAACAGAACGGAAGACACTGCATGAAGAGAAACACACTAGAACAGCCAAAACATGTTCAACTGTCTGATGATATCAGAGACTTTCATCTTTTCCCTCGTGGGCAGGTACTGCATATACAGTGATCACTACGGAGACCACCTCAGATTTTGATTTGTCATATTAATTTGCAACTTGACAATTCACTGGTCTTATAGCAGTTCTTTGTAATCTGTTCAACTAACAACACACTGCTTTCTTACATTTACATTTACATTTAATCATTTAGCAGACGCTTTTATCCAAAGCGACTTACAAATGAGAACAGTAGAAACAATCAGATCAACGAGAGAACAACAACGGTATACAAGTGCCATGACAAGTCTCAGTTAGTCTAGTACAGAACACGTAGCCAGGGTTTTTTTTTTTTTTTTGAATATGATAGACAAGAAAAAGAAAAAGGTAAGTACTAGTATTAGTTGGTTAAGTGCAGGCGAAAAAGATGAGTCTTTAGATGTTTTTATGAAAATGAGTAAAGACTCAGCTGTTCGAATTGAGATCGGGAGGTCATTCCACCAGCTGGGAGCAGTCCAGGAAAAAGTCCTTGAGAGTGATTTTGAACCTCTTTGGGATGGCACCGCAAGGCGTCGTTCACTTGCAGAGCGCAAACTTCTGGAGGGGGCATAATTTTGAACTAGTGAGTTTAGGTATATTGGTGCCGTGCCAGTGGTCATCTTGTAGGCAAGCATCAGTACCTTGAATTTGATGCGAGCGGCTACTGGTAGCCAGTGTAACCTGATGAGGAGAGGAGTAACATGGGCTTTTTTCGGCTCATTGAAGACAACCCTCGCTGCTGCATTCTGGATCAGTTGTAGAGGCTTGATAGTACATGCAGGAAGGCCCGCCAGGAGAGCATTACAATAGTCCAGTCTGGAGAGAACAAGAGCTTGGACAAGAAGTTGGGTGGCTTGCTCTGACAGGAAGGGTCTAATCTACCTAATGTTGTATAAGGCAAATCTGCAGGACCGGGTCATTGTAGCAATATGGTCTGTGAAGCTTAACTGATGATCCATCACAACTCCTAGGTTTCTGGCTGTCCTGGACGGAGTTATGGTTGACGAACCCAGCTGTATAGAGTAGTTGTGATTTAACAACAGGTTAGCTGGAACCACCAGCAGTTCTGTCTTCGTAAGGTTGAGCTGAAGGTGATGGTCATTCATCCAGCTAGAAATGTCACTCAGACAGGCTGAAATGCGAGCAACTACCGTCGGGTCATCTGGTTGGAATGAGAAGTAGAGTTGAGTGTCATCAGCATAGCAGTGATAGGAAAAGACATGCTTCTGAATGACAGATCCTAATGACGTCATGTAGATGGAGAAGAGAAGTGGTCCAAGCACTGAGCCTTGAGGAACCCCAGTAGCAAGAAATTGTGACTTAGAAACTTCACCCCTCCAAGACACCCTGAAGGATCTATCTGAGAGGTAGGACTTGAACCACAGGAGTGCGGTTCCAGAGATGGCCATCTTTCTGAGGGTGGACAGTAGAATCTGGTGATTAACTGTGTCAAAGGCAGCAGACAGATCCAGCAAGATGAGTACTAAGGATTTGGAAGCTGCTCTTGCCAGTCGCAGGGCTTCAGTAACCGAGAGCAGGGCAGTCTCAGTTGAGTGGGCGCTTTTGAAGCCAGATTGGTTGCTGTCCAGGAGGTTGTTCTGTACAAGAAACATAGAGAGTTGGTTGAACACAACTTGCTAAAGTGTCTTTGCAATGAATGGAAGAAGGGATACCGGTCTGTAGTTTTCTAGAAGTGCTGAATTTAAAGATGGTTTCTTAAGCAGTGGGCTTACCCGAGCCTGCTTAAATGTTGAGGGAACTGTACCAGAGTGAAGAGAGGTGTTGATAATGTGAGTAAGTGAAGGTATTACTGAAGAAGAAATCGCACCAAGGAGTACCAGAGGAGTACCATCCTCAGGAAAGCTTGATAGTAACACATCCAACTCCTCCAAGATGTTTCCCAGTTGACCTAGGGGACGATAAACAACCACAAAATGGATATTAACAGGGTGGGTTATAGTAATTGCATGTGATTCAAATGAACCGTTACCTGTAAGAGATGGTTGAAGATCAAATTTCCATTCTTTTGAGATAAGGAAACCAGTACCTCCACCCCTCCCGGTCGTACGAGGTGTGTCGGAACAAGTGAAATTAGTGGAGAGGGCTGCGGGAGTGGCAGTGTCTTCAGGTTTGATCCAAGTCTCAGTTAGGGCCATGAGGTTGAGACCGGAATGAGTAGCAATAGAAGAAATGAAATTTGCTTTGTTAACAGCAGACTGGCAGTTCCAAAGACCAACTGGAATAGAGAGTTAAGTAGTAGAGTTCAGAGGGACAGGCCGTAGATTTTTGGAATAGGCCTGCCTCCGACGTACAGTGCGAGCTCTCCGAGTGTTCATAGTAATAGTAGAGATCTGAAAGCACATAGTGAGTACAAGTGACCTAAATAAGTAGTTGAGAACAAGTTGTACAAAAACAAAAGAAAAAGGGGAGAAAAGCAATACTCAAGTGCCTTGTCGGTGTCCGTGCTCGTTGGAGTCGCGAAGGTAGAGTCGATGGTCTTTACACTCGTTGGTCTTCACACGAGGGCTGCCGCGGTGACCTACCCACTTTTATATTTGCCTGATTACCTGTTATTGAAGTCAGCTGGCCTCGCCTTACTATTTAGCAGACCGAAACTGGGGAGTCCCGCAATAGGCAAACACGAGAACAAATGCCACTTCAGCACGTATTTACCATGGTAAAAAAAACAAAGTAAATGAAACAATGTTTCCTAGCAATGAAGATCCTCGCTGTAGTCTAATGAGAAAAGAAGGCAAAACACTTACAAACTGCTGGCCTTTTCTGTTGCCCGACTGTTTCTTAAAAAAATTTTTTAACAGTCAGCCAGTTGGTTTTAAGTCCAAATTCGAAATGAACCGAGTGAAAATAATCGAGTTTGTTTTGTCTTTGCTTCTCATTGTCCCTGATCTTAAAAGTAGGTTTAGATGGTCTTAGTTTTGCTGAAACTGCAATAAAAAGTCAGTGTATTTGATATGTGTTTGTACTTTTTTGAGTGGCTGTTTGAGTTTTTTTGCTCTTTGCTTTGTCAAAAGATAATAACTGGGCAATAACTAGGTACTAACCCTGAACCTACCCTAAACCTAAACCAAACCGTATATTTTTTTCCAGTACTTTCTGAAGTAAGTACACTGTAAGTACAGGTAACTGTAAAATAAAGTGCAACCAAAAATTACAACAGTTACTTTCATAACTTTTATTTGCACATGATTGTGGTAAATGAAATTGTATTGCACCATCGCTCGATGTGTTAAACACAGAGTTCAAATCAGAAAGAGGAAGTGAAACTTACAAAGCTTCATCTCTAAAAACCCCACTCAGACGTTCCTGCAGCCATAATGAGCATCTTGAGCATCTTTACACAGTTCTTTCTCAAAGCAAACATGTTTCGCATGTTGTCTTACAAAGATTTAATAACAGTGAATTCTAAAGCTTGTTATTTGTTTGGATCTGGAGATTTTTCGAGTTGTTCTTGTGTGGTTGAGATGGCGTCACACATATCCAGGAAGAGGAAGATGAATATTTTAACTGCACTTTCTAAAATGTGAAAACTGTAGCCGCTTGACACTTTAAGCTACTGATATTTTTGTCATTTGGGTGTCGACACTCTGCATTGTCAGTGTAGTAAGACCAATTTTTACCAGTATTTAGCATTATATAAAATAATTCTGTAGGGCTAAAACTCATGTTTGTAAAAAAAAAAAAATAAAAATGTTTGGTTAATGTTGATTTGATGAATGGATTTTAATTCCAGAAGCTCAATATCTGTTGTAGATACATATGTAAATACTGTGTGAAGCTTTTTAGGCAAGGCAAGTTTATTCATACACAATTCTAATTCAAAGTGCTTTACATAAAAATAAATTAAAATAATCATAAAGCAGAGCATCATTTAAAATGATTAAATCACTGATTTAAAATGAATTAAAACAGTTAAGAATAAAAAAGAGTATATTACACAAAATACAGTGAAATCATATGGATGTAGCACAGTGCTCATTCAGTAATTGCTCAGTGAAACATATGGGTTTTGAGTCTGGATTTAAATGTGGCTGCTGTTTTAGCACATCTGATTGTTGTCTTTGCTCAAACTAGCTAAAGACGCTTAATTAAATCAGACACGAGACAGGATGTTCATGAACTCAACTCATATCTTCACTCGTCGCACTCCATGCGTAATGACGTCACACGCATTTTGCAAGATATGTGACATTTCTCCTTTGCTTAGAATTAAACATGCATTTTAGAAACTGTCCAGAAAACAAGCGATAACTTAAATGTTTGTTTTTCTTTCCCTGCCTAACTAATAAGTTGCTCTCGTATTTCCATTTTAACCTGATAACATTTCAGACATCTTTTAAACATTACTTACCTTATGAACATAGCAAGAATATTCACATTACAACATTTCAGTGCATGTCATTTCCTTAACAAGATCACTCAACAATAAAGTCTGGAATTTCTCAAGCCTTCTGCACACTGCACAATTTTCAGCTGTCCCAGACGAAAGATTAGCATTGTGAAACAATTCTGAGATTGTGGCTCCTAATCAGTGCTCTTATGTCGTATAGTGAGAAAGGTTCAAAGAAGGCCGTTGTCACGGTTCTGCGACCAAAGGTAGCCTGCACTCATTTTCTGACAACGCGAGAAATTTAGCACTGTGTGTTTGCTGCTACAACCCACGTTTAAAAATTGCAACATGAAATTGTGTGTTGATCAACGCCACATGACGCTAAAATTTAAAATTGCGTACCTCAAACTCAAACACCCTCTTTCACATCTTCTCTTTTTTCAGCAAACATAAAAAGTACAACTGCCAAACTGTGATTTGTTATGCTCTTTTTGTTTACCAATAGCCAGTGCTTGAAGTGGAAAAAAAGGAAGTGCCAGTACCCCACACCCAAAATAAATTTGGATAATTCCAAATTTATATATATATATATAAAAATAAGTATATATATATATATATATATATATATATATATATAAAAAATAAGCACCAAGTCACCAAGTAAAGCAGCGATACCAAACATGACCACAGGGAGACGGCAAAAGACCACTAAACCTGCTGTCTGAACCTGACTGTACATGCTACTATACAGATCCATTCATAATAACTAAACTACTGTCCAGTGCATAATCTAAAACACCTTCATTATATTTATATACCTACATTATATACCTACATTATATTCATTATTCATTATAAAACACTCATGCTTTTAAGCCAAATACACACTGAAAAAAATAATTTACTGCCATCTGAATTCAATACACTATCCTCCACATCATATCAAACTAAATTTGCATTACCTTCACTACCACTATCACTAACTTAAACCTACTGGATCCTTGAGCTTTCCAGAGGTTTATTGGTTTCAAATGACCTCATAGTGTCCTTTATAGTGTCATTTCTATTCACCCAGACACTGTTGCTTTGACTCAGTACCGGCAACATGTCAGAATTGCCGGTATGCACGAAAAAGTGGCAGTACACTAAAGACTAAAATACAGAAGTGCCGGTACTGCGTACCAGTGCGTATCGGCCAACTTCATTCACTGCCACTAGCGCATGCTAATGACGTTTTAGTAACGTGCGTTGTAGCCTACCAGTCACTAGGTGTCATTATCGTACAATCTGCATACACATGTCGTACCCAAGTTTATTAAATTAATGACGCACAGTGTGATTTGTAATGATTTTATAGGATTGTTAAAATCATGAAGTGTGCAGAAAGCTTCAGGCAGTTTGATTGGTCTCTTTGGTTTCATTTGTGGAGCTACAATAGTGTATGGGACTGGGCTAAATGTGGTTGTTAGTTTGTCTGTCTTTTCCTGTCTCATCAGGACTTGATCTCCCTCTTCCAGCTGTGAATTCTCTGCCCCCCGGTGGTTACCGCCTTAAAGCTGGTTTTTTTCCTTTTTGTTCAGCATCATGATCCCTTACCTCTTGGTCATTTCGCAGCATGATAAAATCAAGCAGTTTCCCCTGATTTTCTGATTAAAAAGTAGCTCTGCATGACTCTTCCCTGTAGTGTTGTGGTCAATGGCTCTGTACATTGCCACATAGCTACAGAGCTCCTTTTTCCAGTTTAATCCTTCTGCCGGAGCAATCTGTATGCATTTCAGTTTGGATGCATGCCTCTCCACCTTGCCGTTTGCCTGTGCCCACCTTGGCGTAGTTTTCACATGCTGGATACCATTTGTCTCACAGAATAGTTGGAATTGAACAGACATAAACTGTGGTCAACAATCTGATCTGAGGGTGCATGGCTGACCATGACGGCTAAAAATCTCCTCCAAACAGTCGATGACTTTATCAGCTGTGGTAGACTTGAGTATTCTGTACTAACAATAGCAGCTGTAATAGTCAACTACTACAAGTATGGATTCTCCAGTTGGCAGAGGACCTAATATGTTAGTGGCTAGATCCTGCCAGGGGAGTTTCAGGTAACTGTGTCATTCTCAGTGGCTCTGGTTGACCAGGTCTCATCACTAACTGGCATCTGTAACATGATCTGACATGCCTCTCTGCGTCCTTTTCCATGGCAGGCCACTACACTTTACTTCTAAGGTTATGTTTGGTGCCTGCTATGCCCAAATGTCCTTTGTGAGCTAGGTTTAAAGCTCTTGCTTGGAGTGACTGTGGTAACACAATGCATGTAACGCTCAAGACTATCTGTCCAATTATACTTGGTTCATTGGCGACATACGACTTGCATTCATCAAAACAACAGTCTTTATGGCCTGTCTGACTTTCTTTAATTCATCATCTTCTGCTGATGCTTCCTCCACAGTTCTCATCATATGTGCCCTTGGAGTAGCATTCACAGCCATGAATCTTGCACATTCTTCAGCTTCATGCTTATGTGTCTTTTGTCCCTTCTTTCCACAGACCAGACACAAAAGCGGGTCTGCTACTTTTTGCTCGCTGGGAATTTGGACAACATTAAAGTAATATGGTTGTAGTCTTAACACCCACCTTTCGATGTAAGCGCATGGTTTCGACCACAGGTCATAGATAGCCTCCAGTGGTTTATGATCCGTGATCAAGTCAAACTTTTGTCTGTATATGTACGGATGAAGTCTCTCGCATGCCCTTATAAAGACAATGCTTCATGCTCCATCTGTGAGAATATTTGCTCACATTCAGTCAGGGGTGTGAAGTAACAAATTTCAAATACTCATATTTCGGTAATTAAGAAGTTTAACATTTTTGTGTACTTTTACTTTTATTTGAGTACATTTTAAGCGATGTATTGGTACATTTCTCTCCATTTGTGGTCCTAACATGTGATCGTTGCTGTAGAGTTTCTCCAAGGTGCTTTTTATCTGCCTGTCTTCTTCCTGACTTTCACAGAAGCAATATCATCAATGACATTTACTTCTGAGTCAAAGGAATAAAGGAGAAGATCGACAGAGTCTGTAGATATACATGGTGTTAAAGATATAGTCTACATAAATATCACACTTGTGTTCTCGTTAATGCGGCTCTTTCTGACAGATACAGATCTAGACTCAGTGGTAGCAGAGATCAGTATATCACAGAAAATACAGAAGTGCTCAAATAGTACTACATCCTTAATAGCAATGGATTAAATGTTTAGACCCTTTCTGATGAGTAAATGTCCTCGATTAGACACACAAGGCCTGACACGAGAAACATCCTCAGCACACGTCAAGCCTTCAATGAGCAGTGAATTAATCTGAAATCATTGATCTCTGTCTATTGATTATCAACACAAAGTTTGTGATGCTGTATGCCGCTCATAATGTCATGTTTGTTTTCTTATTGCAGAAATCACTATGGTGACGTCACTCGTAATATCTCTTCCTCTGATCTTGGTGATCATGACTGCGGGTGAGTTTGCAGTTACAGTCACTAAACAGACACTTTAACACTCTTGAAAATCTATTGAGCTCTTAACACTTTGTAGCCCTTAAAGGTTTTTGCTTCCAGCTAAAATAAAAACAAACTAGGCACATTTTAAATATATTCGACTAAATACATTCATCCAAAACTGAAAAAAACTTACCTATATGTACTATATCAGTGCAGTTTCCAGCTGAAATGAACACTATAGGCTGTAAAACTCTGACTTATTAAGTTTTATTCCTTTTCACACAAAGTATGATTTACAGGCACAGAGTTTTGATTAATAAAGGCACAATTACTTCAAAACAATTTTAACATGCCGCACGATATGAAAACTGATACTTTTGAACGCTGTTGTCACATAAACACCTTCATATGCATGAGTTTTCTAATTCAGTAGCTTTGCTCGGTAGCTCACGTGATACGGCGTTGCACTTGAGTGATGAAGAGCTCTGGTACAAAACAGCTCAAATTCACACCAGGAAGTTAAAATAGCACGGCTGCATCAGCAAATACATTTTTATATTACTTCTGCATTTGTTAACACTATCGGGTAGGTTTAGGGTGGGATTTGGTGTAGGGGATATTTCCAACATGACAGAGCATTAACCTTTAACGACATTCACGACTCACCGGATATTTGAATTCTGAACAGCCGCAATAAGTGCCCCGTGCAGTGCAATAAAAACGCTGCAATCCCTGCCTGTACCAACGTAATGAAAATCATGATCATGTATTAAACATATTTTTTAGCACCACTCTCTGGAAATTTCACTTTGAAACTGCCTCAAATGGTCAACGTTTTGCAGAAATGTATAGAGGCATGTATTACCAATGAGCCTGGGTTGCATAAAATGGTCAAAATGAAAAGATACTTTATATACATTGGTTCAAAACACCTAATTTTCTAATTTCTGGAATTTCAGGGGTTGATGGTCAACAGTATTGGACAGTGAATTACAGTCCTTCATATGTTTGTGCATTAAAGCGATCAACAGTGAAATTGTCCTGTGCTCTAAACTATCCTCATGATCATGAGCTCACAACAGCCTTCTGGACCAAAACTGCCGTAACTGATGGAGATCCACCGAACCTGTGTTTAGACCCCAGAAAACAGAGGAAGAGTTCATTGTGACAGTGAAGATAAAGACACTTACAGAATCAATTGGACGAGTGTAACAGAAGCTGATAAACACATCTACTACTGCAAATTCACTACAAACAGAGGAAGATGGACAGGGATTCCTGGAGCTCAGCTGGACATCACAGGTAGAGCTAGTGAACTCTCACAAATACACCACACACACACACACACACACACACACACACACACACACACACACACACACACACACACACACACACACACACACACACACACACACACACACACACAGCACACACACTTTAGCATGTAACTCCATCTGCTGTAAGACATTCTTTCTTTTAAATACAATTAGAGAAATGTTACATTAAATGTCCTGAGTACTCATTCATATAATGACTATAAAATGTGACCTTCTTCATGCTTTAAAAAACGTTGCAAAACTGCCGTAAAATAACATGATTTTTGACTTACATTCCCAAGTGTTCTGAAGGTGTGTGATAGGGTTCATCAAGAAACAGTTCTTGTCATTGCACACGTTTGGAATATTTTCATGTTTTCTGGATGTTCTAAATGTTTTCTACACACCAGAGTAAACTGCTCTTCTCATACTCTCATGAATGTGTAAAGGTGAGCAACGAGCAAGGTTCAAATAAATTGCTTTACAGTTTCTTTCTCATCAAAACCAGTCATATACAATATGAGTTGCATGAGACTCATGTTTTTAAAGCTTGAAGATGGTCACCTTCCACATTTACATTCACATACTGTTCCATCTGTTTAACTGAACATGTGACTTAGAGCTGTATTTTACTGTTATATGATATTATCTTTTTGTCAGAAGAGTTTAGTTTTTGTCTTGACGAAGTCACTTGTGATTAGGAGAAATTAAAGAAAGAGATAATAGAAAGTAATGCTAGATTACCTGTTCATTTGGGCCCAAAGACATTCATTGAAACAAAAGTTGGCTGTAAATCTGCTTTGAAATATTTTTGTGTTGTGAAAAGTGCTATATATATAAACAAGAACTGAACTGCTATTAAATGGACAATCACAAGCAGGACATTTTTAAATGTGTTCTGAAAAAGAAAGAAGGCCATGTGGCTTTAGAACAACAGCAGAGTGATAAATAATGACTGAATTTTCGTTTTTGAGTGAACTATCACTTTAATCTGATGAATCAGTGAGTTGTTGTTGTTGTCAGATCTTCAGGTGGAGACACAGCAGAGTGTGAAAGAGAGAGATTCAGTCACTCTGACATGTAAAAGCAGCTGCTCTCTGCCTCAACAAACAACATTCATCTGGTTCAGAAACACACAGAGATTAACTAGAGGAATCATCACAAAGAATCAGCTTCAGCTGCAGTCAGTCAGTCGTCATGATTCAGGAAACTATCAGTGTGCTGTTTCAGAATATCAACATCTGAAGTCTCCACCTGTTTATCTTCAAGTACGATGTGAGTACAAACTGATTCATTACATTAGTGAATTATTTGCACCTTTATAATTTGTATATTCCTTTTGAATTGAGTTTGTAAAGTTAGACATCAGCTGAAATCTAAAAAGAAAATGAAAGATTCATGTGTTTAAATGTCTCATTATATTTTTAATTTCTGTGTTTTGTGTTTCAGGGGATGATGGTCAGCAGTATTGGGCAGTGAATTACAGCCATTCATATGTTTGTGCATTAAAGGGGTCAACAGTGAAACTGTCCTGTACTTTAAAATATCCTCATGATCATCAGCTCAGAACAGTCTTCTGGACCAAACCTGCTGTAGCTGTTACAGAAACCCCTAACCTGTGTTTAGACCCAGAAAACAGAGGAAGAGTTCAGTGTGACCGTGAATATAAAGACACTTACAGTATCAGTTTGACAAGTGTAACAGAAGCTGATAAACACATCTACAACTGCAGATTCACTACAAACACTGAGGGTGGAAAATTGACAGGGATCCCTGGAGCTCAGCTGGACGTCACAGGTAGAGCTACAGACACAAATACACCACAAAAATATGTAAAACACATTATGCAACATATACAACACAGATCGTGTCATCTGTTATTCCAGAAGCTCAAACAGTAGAGCATGGCACTAGTAATGCCAAAATCAATAGAGCAATTACCTTGAATCAGAGCAAGTCACTTTGGATGAAAGCAAATGCATAAACTTAAATATTCAAAACTAATAACATCAAAAATCCAACTAAAAACTATAATTATAAAATTAAGACATGTTGGTGTCAGATGTTACAACATTAAATGTTGATGAAACTATAATGATGAATCACAGAGATGTTGTTGTTGTCAGATCTGCAGGTGGAGACACAGCAGAGTGTGAAAGAGAGAGGTTCAGTCACTCTGACATGTAAAAGCAGCTGCTCTCTGCCTCAACAAACAACATTCATCTGGTTCAGAAACACACAGAGATTAACTAGAGGAATCATCACAGAGAATCAGCTTCAGCTGCAGTCAGTCAGTCTTCAAGATTCAGGAAACTATCAGTGTGCTGTTTCAGAATATCAACATCTGAAGTCTCCACCTGTTTATCTTCAAGTAGGATGTGAGTACAAACTGATTCATTAACATTAGTGAAATATTTCACTGATTATTCAGAGATTTTCAGAATTAACTTCAGATTTGTTTGATAAATTCAGCCCATTCATTTTGAATAGATGACATCTTTTATTATTAGACATGATTTATATTTACTAATGTAATTATATGAAAAAAAAATTTAAAACAAACCATTAAACATATAAAAAACACAACATGTCAACCTTTATTACATAATCTCAAAAATAAAAGCATATTGTCAACAACCATAAGGGAAGTTAAATAAAATTGTCAACAACCATAAGGGAAGTTAAATAAAGTAATTATTCATCATTTACATTTAATCTAGATCCTCCAAAGAGTGTCTCAGTGTCCATCAGTCCGTCTGCTGAAATAGTGGAGGGAGATTCAGTGACTCTGAACTGCAGTATGGAGCTGATCTTCATGAACATTTTGTTTCAGGGGTTCAGAGAGCTGCTCTGCACACAGTTA
Organism: Cyprinus carpio; assembly: GCF_018340385.1. NCBI lineage: Eukaryota > Metazoa > Chordata > Actinopteri > Cypriniformes > Cyprinidae > Cyprinus > Cyprinus carpio. The sequence goes on from NC_056597.1 coordinate 34,587,295, forward strand.
CTGGGATTGTGGTGGGATGTGGAGGATTGATCATCGCTTACACTAAGTGAGCCATTGTGTTCATAAGGTGAGTGAAGTTTGTCTGGACACTAAATTTAAGTATTTTCAATAAATGTAAAACATTTGACAAACTTGATCTCACATCTAGAGTAAATTAACTATTTTTGTTCATTAATTTGATGTATTTTAACACATTTTTAATAGTTTACACCTGTTTTCAGTAGAAAGAGGAGGAGAGACGGTGGAAGTGAAGATGTGAATCAAAAGCAGGCGAGTCAGCAAACACACATTCATCTACAACTGCAATATTTGATGATGTTGTTGCACTGAAGTATAAATAAAATACTGTATCTGAAATCTTTCTCTACAGACGGCTGACTCGAGTGATGATACATACACAGCTCTGGATCCAGTGTCCAGAACATCTGCTGACATTTACAGCACGATCAGAGTCAGTGAAGGTCTCAAACACTCTTTACTCTCACATTCAGCAGAGCCATATAAACACAGTCTGTTCTGTTCATCTGTCTCTCACAGTCTGCTGACTCCAGAGCTCCTGATGACACCTACACGGCTCTCCAGCTTCAGTCCAGATCTTCTGAATATGAGACTCTAGCAGGAGCTTCAGCAGATCCTCATTAAACTCTCCTCACATTCTCACATATTTCTTAAAATAACTTCCCAATAATGTAGTTTAGTGAATATTCAATTTATTATTTAAAAATACAATATATCATCACTAATCATTATCATTTCATCAAACATAAAAGCAGTGTTTTCATGTTAAACTCAATATCTGTGACTGATTGTATTAAAGTCTGATATCTGAGTGGATTTTGTTCTACTGTATCTTTACTGGAGTAACTTCATAATGTTTGTATTGTTTAAAATACCAGCATCTCACATAAGCATTTCTCTATTATCTCATGTGCATCAATAATTACCTATATAAAATAAAACCAGACTCAAGAATGCACTCTAAAGAATACAAAAAGACAAAAAAAAGTATATCAAGTATATTCTGATAAGTACAGAAGTGAAGAAGTGGTGAATGAGAATACTGAGAATGGGAATTAATAAAACACAGCAAATCAGAATAATAAATAATTCATATTAACATCTGTTTCTCAGATATTTCTGGTTTCATGATTTATATTATCAATAGTTAGTATAATCCTATAATTTATTTCTAGTTTAATCTTTAATTTAAGACATTTACATGACACTGTACTGCATCTCTTCATTATTTTCCAACCTTCCAACACAACATGATTGCTTTAGATCTCTAGATCTGTGCTGTTTGAGGAAATCCTAAAGATGCTGCACTGAATAAAACACTTATGCTGTATACACTTATGAGGATGCTGTTCCACATCCTCATCTGTAGATGTGTGTCAGGGAAGTTGAATTCTGTAAAGTGAAGCTGCTGTTCAGTGATGCTCGCATGCTAAGTGTTGCTGAAGTCTGCATGAGAATACCTGCAATTATTTGTAATATTTTCACCAGTGTGTGATATTGATATTGTTTTATGCAATCAGTTTATGACTTTCAAACAGCTGATATTCAATATTAAATCACAAGGTTTCATTTTCAACTCCAGTATATTGAACGTTTAGAGCAAAATAACCCCATTTACAACATTTGGTCATCATTTACTCCCCTTCCAAAGCGTTATGGTGATATGCTTTTCATGTTTGACATCTCATTTTATACAAAGATTGAGAAATATGTAACAGTTAAATGTGTATTTGCTGTCTTAAACCTCATTGCTACCAATCTCATCCAATGAATTATGTAATAAACAGATCAAATAAAAATATTTTTTTTGTACAGTCAGTCAGTTGGTTTTGAGTCCAAATTCAAAATGAACCGAGTGAAGATAACCTAGTTTGTTTTGTTTTAGCTTCTCATCTTCCCTGATCTTAAAAGTGGGTTTAGATGGTCTTAGTCGACTTTCCATTTTGCTGAAACTGCTAAAACAAGTCAGTGTGTTTGATATGTGTTTGTACTGTGTATTTTGCCCTTTTCTTTGTCAAAAGATAATGACTGGGCAATAACTGGTATTATTAACCCCAGGTACTAACCCTGAACCTACCCTTAACCTAAACCAAACCCAAACCCATGTAATTACCTTTTATTGTTTCTAAAATCAGCATGTTGTCTAACAGTCAGACTGCTGTAACAGGCAGTAAGATGCGCTTCATCTTTTTGACCACCAGATGATAGTAAAGTCAATGGAAGTGCAGAAAAGATTGGAGTAATCTCAGTTTCTTAATTTTTGGGAATCATTCAATAAGTCTGTTCTTTTAGAAGAACAATATTTTTACTTTATCTTTTGTCAGTCTGGTAGTGTAAGTGCTTGTGTTGTCTCTCTGAGACTGACACTGACCCACTTAAACACAGTGTATTTGCTCATGATTGTGGTAAATGAGATTGTGCTGCACCATCGCTCCATGTGTTAAACACAGAGTTAAAATCAGAAAGAGGAAGTGAATCTAAGAGTTTTTAACTTTCATCTCTAAAAAACCCACTCAGACGCTCCTGCAGCCATAATGAGCATCTTTACACAGTTCTTTCTCTCATGTTTCACGTGTTCTCTCACAAAGATTTAATAACAGTGCATTCTAAAGCTTGTTATTTGTTTGGATCTGGAGACTTTTCAAGTTGTTCTTGTGTGGTTGAGATGGCGTCACACATATCCAGGAAGAGGAAGACAAATATTTTGAACTGCATATTCAAGTGTGAAAAAAGTAGCCCTTTGACACTTTAAGTTGCTGATGTTTTTGTCATTTAGGCGCCGACACTCAGACATTGACACTGCAGCGCGGTAAGACCATTTTATTTAACATTAGGTAAAATAATAGGGCTTCAACAGATTATTTGTAAAAATGTGGTCATGACTTAATATAAACTCCAGAAGCTTGATATTTGATAAAGATACATGTGTAAATATTTTGTGAAGCTCTTTAGACACATGAGGCCTGACATAAGAAACGTCGTCAGCACACGTCAAGACTTCAATTAGCAGTGAATTAATCTGAAGTCATTATGATCTCTGTAATAAAGATTGTGATGTTGTATGATGCTCACAGTGTCATAATTTCTTTTTTATTTTAATAAATCACTATGGTGAAAACAATCATGGTAAAACCACTCGTAATATCTCTTCCTCTGATCTTGGTGATCATGACTGCGGGTGAGTCTTCAGTTACAGTCACTAAACAGACACTTTAACACTCTTGAAAAGTTAATTGACCTCTTCACACTTGTAGCTCTTAAACTGATATGAGTGTTTTGCTGTCAGCTAACATATAAAATTGTTCAAAATGAAAAGATACTTTATATACATTGGTTCAAAACACCTGAAACACCACCTACTTTTCCATTTCTGTGTTTCAGGGGTTGATGGTCAGCAGTATTGGGCAGTGAATTATGGTCCTTCATATGTTTGTGCATTAAAGGGGTCAACAGTGAAATTGTCCTGTGCTCTAAACTATCCTCATGATCATCAGCTCACAACAGCCTTCTGGACCAAACCTGCTGTAACTGATGGAGATCCACCAAACCTGTGTTTAGACCCAGAAAACAGAGGAAGAGTTCATTGTGACAGTGAAGATAAAGACACTTACAGAATCAATTTGACAAATGTAACAGAAGCTGATAAACACATCTACAACTGCAGATTCACTACAAACAGAGGAAGATGGACAGGGATTCCTGGAGCTCAGCTGGATGTCACAGGTAGAGCTAGTGAACTTAAATACAGCACACACACACACACACAAACACACACATCAAGCACTTTATCTGCTGTATGACATTCTTTCTTTTGAATACAAATAGAGAAATGTTAAATAAAATGTCCTGAGTACTCATTCATATAATGACTGTAAAAGGTGAAAAACTGTAGTAAAATTACATGATTTTTGACTTACATTCCAAGTATTCTGAAGGTGTGTGATAGGGTTCATCAAGAAACAAAGCAGCAAACTGAAATGTAATTTCTTATTTAGCAAAAATCTTGACCTTGCAGCAGTTCTTGTCACTGCATACGTTTGTGTATAACGTGGAGGCATGACAATGGGGTTGGTGGATCCAAATGCAGGTTTTATTTTAAAAAACATGGTCAAACAGGCAGGATCAAAAACCAACAAACAATATAATCCAAAGCAGACTCAAAAGAGCAATCCACAAAACAGGCAAAGGTCAGGGCAGGCAGCAAAAAATCTCAGGAAACCAGGTAAACAGTCAAAGGATGAAAACCACAGGCAAGGCAAAAAAACACAAAGACATTACAGGCGAACAATACTCAGCAATCTGAGTGTTGTGTGCATCTTAAATAGTCCTTCTGATATGAAACAGGTGTTAACAGTTAATGAGTTCCTGGCCATAACAAACACATAACATTACATAGCCTGAAGAGGGTCACCTCTCACATTCACGTAACATTTCATCTGTTTAGCTCAGGGCTTTTCAATTAGTTTCATTTGAGGGCCGGATTTTCGAATTGAAAATTTTTATGGGGGCCATCCCAATCTCTTTATTTAAAAAATTTAAAATTACATTCAGCAGTAAAATTAATATTACCAACAGCAACGTCTATGAAAGGTAAACATTTGTGTTGTCTGTCAAACAAAAAAAAAGAAAAAAAAACGAATCACATTTTCTGTAATTAATCATGACTAATTGATTATTAATATATTGTCATAATTTCACACTGAACCTCCAAATGAATGTAGAAACAACATAAAGATGGTATATTTTAAATATGTTTAATGACGTCTCTTCACCAAGTCTCTTTATTACTAACAAATTTTTGATAATACTGCTGATGATGATGTCTCCATTAAATGCATCTTCCTCTCAATTTTAGCCATTAATTATAGCCATTCAACATTACAGTATAATTAAATTGTATAATTATACAGTATAATTAAAGTGTTTTTTTACCTTTATCTAGGCTCTGAAAAATATAACTTTTAATTTAAATGAATGTAAAACAATCTTCACATAAACTATAAATTGTATATGCATAAACCATATAAATTATTTTTTTTATTCAAGCTACAAAAGTTAATCAGCGACTAGAACAGTCGAGTTATTTATCTTTTTAATTTCTGATTTCACAGACTTCAGCAAGTTTCACTTTAAAAGCAGCGCTGTCTCTTTAAAATCTTAAAAATCAGGGGTTTTTTTATTTTTATTTTTTTTTTTTTTTGGCGGGGTTTCCCTGCCTAAATTCACATTCCAGGGGATAAATATCATGTTATTGCAATTACTTCAACCCGCTGAGTCTGACATGAAAAACAACCTGCGGCAACATTAGTAAAGTAGCCCAATTCCACGGGAAAACTGCTGACTGCCACCTTGTGGACAAACTAGCTTAATTAGTGCAAACACAATTCAAGGCATATGTGCGATCTGCACGTACTCTTCTCGCGGGACGGATGAAGATGACTGGCGGCAGTTGAATAGCCCTGGTTTAGCTGTTGTTTATGTGTATTATCTTAGAGCTGTATTTTACTGTTATATGAAATTATCTTTTTCTCAGAAGAGATTAGTTTTTGTCTTGACAGTCACTTGTGATGATAAGAAACTAAAGAAAATGATAATAGGAAGTAATGCTTGATTCCCTGTTCATTTGGGACCAAAGACATTGTTTTATTGAAACAAAAGTTGTCTGTGAATCTGCTTTGAAATTATTTTGTGTTGTGAAAAGTACTATACATATGAACAAGAGTTGAACTGCTATTAAATGGACAATCACAAGCAGGACATTTGTTAACATCTGAAAAAGAAAGGAGTCATGAGCGGCTTTAGAACCACAGCAGAGTTATAAATAATGACTGAATTTTCATTTTTGAGTGGACTGTCACTTTAAGCTGATGAATCACAGAGTTGTTGTTGTTGTCAGATCTGCAGGTGGAGACACAGCAGAGTGTGAAAGAGAGAGATTCGGTCACTCTGACATGTAAAAGCAGCTGCTCTCTGCCTCAACAAACAACATTCATCTGGTTCAGAAAAAGACAGAGATTAACTAGAGGAATCATCACAGAGAATCAGCTTCAGCTGCAGTCAGTCAGTCGTCAAGATTCAGGAAACTATCAGTGTGCTGTTTCAGAATATCAACATCTGAAGTCTCCACCTGTTTATCTTCAAGTACGATGTGAGTACAAATGGAATAATTAACATTAGTGAAATATTCGCACCTTTATAGTTTTTAATTATTTCTTTTGAATTGAGTTTTGTTAGGTTAGACATCAGCTGAAATCTAAAAGAAAATGAAAGATTCATGTGTTTAAAAGTTTCTCATTTCTGTGTTTGTGCTTCAGGGGATGATGGTCTGCAGGATTGGGAAGTGAATTACAGTCCTTCATATGTTTGTGCATTAAAGGGTTCAACAGTGAAACTGTCCTGTACTTTAAAATATCCTCACGATCATCAGCTCAGAACAGTCTTCTGGACCAAACCTGCTGTAACTGATGGAGAACTACCAAGCCTGTGTTTAGTTCCCAAAAAGAGCGGAAGAGTTCAGTGTGACAGTGAATATAAAGACACTTACAGAATCACTTTGACAAATGTAACAGAAGCTGATAAACACATCTACAACTGCAGATTCACTACAAGCACTGAGGATGGAAAATGGACGGGGGTTCCTGGAGCTCAGCTGGACGTCACAGGTAGAGCTAGTTAACTTAAATACACCACAGACACAGACACATATTGTGTCATCTGTTATTTCAGGAGCTCAAACAGTAAAGCACAGCACTAGTAATGCCAAAGTCATGGGTTCAATTCCCAGGAAATACATGCACTGATGCAATGTTTAGACACGTTGGAGAAAAGCAAATGCATTATTCTTTACTAGTTTCATCCTCTAAAAGTTTCAATTATTATAACATTAATTTATGTCCTTTTTAGTTTGATTGTGAATCAGTGAGTTGTTGTTGTCAGATCTGCAGGTGGAGACACAGCAGAGTGTGAAAGAGAGAGGTTCAGTCACTCTGACATGTAAAAGCAGCTGCTCTCTGCCTCAACAAACAACGTTCATCTGGTTCAGAAACACACAGAGATTAACTACAGGAATCATCACAGAGAATCAGCTTCAGCTGCAGTCAGTCAGTCGTCAAGATTCAGGAAACTATCAGTGTGCTGTTTCAGAATATCAACATCTGAAGTCTCCACCTGTTTATCTTCAAGTAGGATGTGAGTACAAACTGATTTATTAACATTAGTGAAATATTCCACTGATTATTGAGATTAAATTACTCAGAATTTGTTTCAGGCACAGTAGTATAGGCTGCATGATATTTTTGTTTATACGACAGGATTTATTTTTAATAATGTAACAATATGTGAAATTAATGTGAATCAGGAATCTGTGTTTAGAGACTCTCTTCATGTCTCATGGGTTGATAAATCAGTAAATGTGATACGGTTTTATTTATTGTGCACCAGTTCAGATGTAGATTCATATCTTTGGATCTCATCACTGAAACAAAGTCTCTTGATTTCTACTTAGATACACTTCAGTAATTGTTAATAATAATAATGGAAAGTCTTGGCATAAATATTGTCAAAATCTAAATTATGTTCATATTTTAAACGCTACTATTGTGAGGCTCAGAATAAACACGGATCTCAGAGATCAGCGTCTGTTTCAATCTCTGTTAAAGGTATTCATTATAAACAGACACTCTTTGAGTTTCATCTGTCTCTAGTCTGAAATGATCTTCATGAAGATCTTGTTTCAGGGGTTCAGAGAGCTGCTCTGCACACAGTTACTGGGATTGTGGTGGGATGTGGAGGATTGATCTTCATCATCATCATCATTATCAGTGTATTTATTAAGTAAGCTCCTGCATTAAAAAGTCATGCAGAATTTGTACAACTTATTGCAAAATGTTAAATGTTACTTGCAATAAATTATACTGTTCAGTACTTTGTAACAAAATTTTCAGGAAGAAAAGGAGAGACGGTGGTGCTGTTGGAGCAGTTGCCAGAGAAAATCAGGCGAGTTTGATAATACATACTTTACCTCAATCTACAAAAGCAGCAGGATCATGATATACATATTATATTTGACTATAAAAATTAAGACTTAAAAAGTCATGTACTGTTGCTTGACTAATTATTCGAGAAAATATTTCAGATTGATCTCACGATAACTGTGTGATTGTTATTTTATGAAACAGCAGGAGGATCTTGTGGGCAGATCAGCAGAAACAGCTTCGACCAATGATGATCCAGTGTATTCACTAGCATCAGCCAATCAGACGGATGATCTGTATGACAAGAATCAAGTGAAGAAACCCAAACGCTTTGGGAGAGAACAAACAGAAAAAGACTCTGGAGATGCTGAAGAGATTCAGTATGCCAGCGTCCATCACTTCAAGAACAAAGACATGAACAAGACTGAAGAGACCATTGAGATGCAACATGCGTCTGATTCCAGCAGGTGAGGAACGATTCATCTGAACCCAAATGAAACACATTCAATGCTTAATCAGACCTCTTGTGTTTTTGTGTTGTTGAAATTATGGATTGTCACCTGCTGGTGTCACATTATCATATTCATAAACTTTCTCCCCAAATCTCTGAGGACGTGATCTACAGCTCAGTCAAATGAAGAACATGTGGTCGAGCCGCGTCACTGATGCTCACGGGAGACCTGGATTTGAGTTCAGTCCAGGTCATGTTCCAGCTCCCTCTCCGCTTGACTTCACCCATTTACACATTCATGGACTGTTTCTGCTGTTTTGGACATTAATGGCTTTCATCTTAAAGTCTCCTTATTTATTCTGATCTTAATCGTGAATATCAAACACACTTTCTTCACTCTACACTCAGAAATGAAAACCACTCAGACTTGTAATAGTCAAAAGCGTTTTAGCTCTCACTTTCTACAGTCAGATATTTTCTTTTGTTTGTTCATACTGTGTGATTTCATTGCTAAATACATTAAATTTTAACATTGTCAGAAAGTCTTTATTTTTTAATTATGACATCATTATTACAATTTAGCACGTTTTACACTTAATTGCTTTTCTGGTCTATTTGCCTATAAATAGCCTAACCAAGTTATAATCATTTTAAGCTGCCTGCTCATAAGACATATTTTTCAGGTTTCTATTTTTATTTTGCTGTTGAGAATATTGATGTTGTTAGTGACATTGACACAAAGGTGATCACTTGTAACCATAATTTTAACCATTTAAAATGAATTAAAGTTACAAAAAATGCCAAAGGTTAGTTGCAATCTTCAAACTTTGACCCAATTAGTTTACCTACTTCCTTGGCTGCAATTGACTGTGTATGACACCATCCCACAACTGCAATACGCTGTGTATGCCACCAGCTGACAACCTGGGGTGTCAAAATATTTTTTATTTTTTGTGGAATAGTAAACGACCATGTGTGGAATCAAACTGACCAAAATTAAAACAGACATTCTGACACGGAAGCAGTATTGCCAAGTGCCATTGGGATGACACTCTCACAAGAATAAAAAAAACCTCCTAAAAAATTTGAAAAAAAAAAATTTTTTCCCGTAGTGTGGAAACGTAATGTGAGTGAACCGTATCAGTGTGAGGGAACACGTCAATTTGAATGAAGAATTTTATTTCAATCTTACCTTTGTAGTCTACTACTAGTGAAGACAGCTACTGCGAACAAGGTATGAGAGTTTTATTTGATAAGAGTTTGTGAAATGTAGTAGTGTGAAAGAGAAGAAACTAAGAGCTTTTGGTACAAAAATGTTTGTGGGTGGGTCAATTCTTAATTGACCATGTTATGCCAAACAGGACCTCAGTGGACTTTTATATCACAGGGCCTGAGGACACTTCACTAAGCTTGGTAAATAAGTTCAGGAGACACTAAATTGATTCAAAGTAAGCAAACGTGTAGATATTTATTATGATGACTATGATTTGGTAGCAGGTCAGCTAGGCAATGTACGAAGCTTTAAGCTCTCATTCCCTTTTTGAGTATGTGACTTTTACTATTAGTGTGACGTGAGCAGTGTGACACAACAAAAGCCAATAAAACCCATTATAATCAGTGATAATTTTCACATTGGATGCAGCACAAAATGATGTGTGTGACATGACAAATCCCTGACTGTAAACTGATGCCATCCAGTGTAGACACGTTGTTAGAATGCTAAAACACAATAATCTGTAGCAGAAAGAAAAGCCAAATGCAAAGGCCAAAGGAAGAGGCTTAAGCTTGTTTGAGACTCATTTTTAACATGCATTCACAAGAAGAGGATCCAATGAAACGGTGATGTTGCCTAACACACTTTACCTCAGTAAATCTGAAATTAACAAACAAAAGAAGTTTTAGAAAATACTGTTTAAAATCTCCACTGAAACTGTGATGTTGCCTAACACACTTTACCTCAGTATTTTACGTTAATCCGCTGTTAGATTATATAACGACTTACCAGAGGAGCTAACTTGCATTAAAGGGTAGCAGAACATGCAAACGTGTTTCTCGGTTTAACTAAGGTTTATTTAGACTAATATAGGTGACAAAACCAGTCAATGTTATCAGCCTTTTGGCGGCATTCCGGCAGTCAGTCAGAAAAAAAAAGGCTCCAACTCCTGACATGAAAAATGACATGAGGAATAAGGTTAACTTGCTGTTCTCAAGTGAGACATCTTAAAATATCACAGTTTTGCATAAAACAGAAATAATATTTCTGTATTTCTCTTTTGTCCTTTTATGGCCACTTCAACTGAACAGTCAAAAAAGAAATCTCCCTTGCCATTGGTCAGTTTTTTTGTGGGCAAGTTCACTACTGTAAATTGACAGTAGTGAGGAAATACAGTAGTGACTGTATATTTTCCCATAATTCTTTGTGGTTTACAGTAAAATACTGTATACACATTTTACAGTATCTTACTGTACATATTACAGTAAAATACTGCTCAAATTACAAAAATCATTTACAGTGTATGATCAGTGTAACCACAGTTAGCAGTGCAACACTTCCACTTCACCCCCTGATCTTACCAGTTGTTTGAGTGATGGCAAGTCACAAGACGGTTCCTGAGTAGCACTTGTGCTATAAAGAATTGTTCATTTGTACTAACCAAATATGATAACAAACCCTTTTCAGAGGCTTCATTGCTAGTCGTGGTGTTTATAAAGTGGAGGTGTGTGTATTTGTGTTTGTTTATAGAGCTTTGATGGGTGAGGAGTGTTAGAATGACTCTCCTTTCTGTGAATTATCCGCTCTTGATGTCTGGTGAGTCACAGTTGTTATAATGCTGTAAGCTTTTTTGCATTTTTAAAGCATGCATTAAGAATCCATTCTACACTTTTTTTCATTTTTTCTGATGTTGGGTTGGCTGACATGTAGAGAGCAGGGCTTGAATTCAGCACCTTTAAATGGCTGATTTTGTTCAGTTTGCCCAGTTCTGTGTCAGCATGATCACTTCTGCTTTTCTGCAACACCCTCCTGCAGTACTTTTTCACTCCAGCAACAAATTCATTTATTCAGCTACATGTATAAATAAGCTTTTCTGCTCTGTCTTTTGTATTTCAGGAGTTGACCTACAAATCAATAATTCTTTAAAAAACATTTTTTCAGACACTTCATATTTAATGGTATTTTAATTTGAATTGTAATTAATAATTATACCTTCAAGAAAGCATTTGCATTGGGTTTTGTAAAAGCTGATTTTCTGCATATTTTGGGATGAGTTTTTGTTGTATTTACATAGTTTTGACCAGCAGGCGTCACCAGCGTGTGGTGTTCTGAGTGATTCGAAAACAGTGAATCATTTTGTGAAGCAACCGATTCAGTTTGTTCGATGCTTCTAAAAGGTTTGTTTCTCCCATCACTACATCTAAGTGCAGTAATTTAATGAACCTAAACACAGAGAACACAAGGAATAGGAGCACTGCAACAAACAACTGACAGAAACGCAAGGGGTATATATACACTGGAGAGCGAACGGGACCAATGAATACATGACAACAAACAATGGGTGCGGTCAATGAGGCTAGCTGTGGAGACAAACAAGGCACACAGCAAACAGGGCCGGGGCACACACAGGGAACATGCAACACCATACTTCACACACTTTCTACCATTCTTCTGTGGAAGAGGGCTACTTTTATACAGTTGCAGTGGGTTGTTTTTTTTTTAGTCTGCGGGTAGAAGCAAACTCCCCAGAATGTGATTTCCAATGAGGTGAAAGGAGGTTTTGACCCCTGGAACACAATTTTGGAGCAATTTTAATAATATATTTTTTTCCCCGGAATGTAACTGGGCTAGTTTTGGTTATGATTGGACTAGTTCTGAGTACAAATTAGGCTGGATTTGTTACACATATCTGGCATCCCTGAAAGAGAACTTTAGCTCAAAGGAACATTGACAGACCGGTAAGTGTGTGAGTAATATGAGTCAAAACCCCAGTGTATATTTTGGATACCTGTTTATACCTCTTTATACTGTTTTTCCACCTCCGTCGGGGGTATTGAAGGTGGAAGAGAGCGCTGTTCATTCACTCCCCCCACCTTCAGTTCCTGCTGGTACTGAGAACTGAACCTGTGACCTTAGGGTCTGAGTGTGGTTCTGTACTGTTTCTCACTGTAAATAAACATTGATTGTGGCTTCACTTTGTGAGTGAAGCTATCTTCATTTAATTAAACATCACAAACATTTACCCATCCAAGAAGTACAATATCCCATTGTGCAGACAGACCACAGATTTTTCTGTTTGATTGGTCCATAATCTACAACATAAACTATTTAAACATCAAATGTTTTGATTAGTTGTACTGATTCATCTATGGCTGGAATTGTTGGGCAGAAAAAAATACTTGAAGCTGGAAACATTTCATGTCACATCTGCTCACTCAGGACATAGTGATGTCATACTGATATTTTTTTCTTTCCCACTGTTTTATAGTCAGCTGTTTACACTGTTCTACAAGAACATTTTAACATAACCAGAAATTTATTTTCCAGCAACCAGAAATTTGAAATTGTATTATTTATGAATGTTTTAATTCACACCTTCTGAGATATGGACAATACACACACAGTGTATTAACACACATGCATCTGTTTCCACATCTTACTGAGGGAATATGTGGGAGAACTCTCCCCTCTTACATTTGTCCCTCTTTCCCCACTTCCTTCCACTCACCCTTCCTTCCCCTTTCACTTTAAATGATCAACAGCATAATATTATGTTCACAGTGAATGCAAGTGATATTTACAGTCATGATTGGTATCATTTGAAAGGCCTCTGTGCGACTGGTGCAAATTACCTCAATCTTACAAGACGTAGACTAAAACGTAATACAGATCATAAGCGTTTTACTTCTGTTGTTTATGTTGCTTACTGTGGAAGGTGTGCTTTGGGGACAGATGGTAATTTGCATGAAAGACACTGGGAAAAGATTAGATTAGATTAGATTCAACTTTATTGTCACTGCACATGTAAGGGTACAAGGCAACGAAATGCAGTTAGCATCTAACCAGAAGTGCAATAAGCAGTAAATACAGAATATACATATTGTAGACCTTGTATATTCTGTACTTACTGCTTATTGCACTTCTGGTTAGATGCTAACTGCATTTCGTTGCCTTGTACCTTACATGTGCAGTGACAATAAAGTTGAATCTAATCTAATTTAATCTAATCTAATCTATTCCCAGTGTCTTTCATGCAAATTACCATCTGTCCCCAAAAGGTGCTAATTCTCACGTCTGGGACTTTATTAAAGCAAATTCATCAAATTCCAATTTAGTTCCTGTCTCCATTTGGGGGATGTTTGTCTTGGGCTGAGCACATAAGGAAATGTTGTAAGATTCTGTCCATACACTCCATATGATTTTTATCGGAAGTCAGATATGCATCTTTTACCCTGAGATGTATTTTTGAGAAATTTGATGTCTTGTATTGATTTGATATCTCTGAATGGAATATGTAATTGACATAAAACATATTTACCTGACTGATAATAAATTGTTAGATTTGAACGGATTCTGTTTGCTCTGAAATGATTAACTCTAGTAGATCACGCTGTATCCTTGCATCAGGTTAGTAACGGATCCGGCTAACATTTGGCATTAGTTCAAGTGTACTTAGACTGCAAAGGCCAAAAAGGGAATTTCCATTTAGGTCAACTGAATGTTGTTCGACTAGCCTAAATTTGGGTGGGCCTTACCTCTGTTTACTCTAGCTTAGTGTACATGGGAAATCATGACATGACCATACCAAAGCTACTATCAGAGAAAGTAATGTTGTTGGCTAATATCTATAATAGTGATCCTGACCTCTGACTAGAGATAATGTTCCTTTATTCAAGTGTATACAGATCTATGGGGACTAAATAAAGTACTTTTAGAATGTGCAAGAATGGGGTGGCTATTTAAAAAGTAGTTAATTACCTGTGTCTAGTGACCAAGACTGAGGAGCTTGTGAGTATGAGATCTGTAGTGTGATAGGAATCCAAATGAACAAGTACAACAAGATTAGAATAATCAGATGTTGAGATAAATTATCCTATAAATGATAAATAATAATTGGATTCTAACTGAAATTTGAGACCATAATAGAATGGAGTCAGTTTAGAATTTTATTTGAAATTAAATCATTTTTGCACACTGAAAAGAATGAACTCTTCATCCACCATTGGTTACTTTTTGTTGGGCCAACTGACGGACCTTACAGTTATATAGAATAATGATTAGTATCTTAAAAGTACTTTAATAGAGCCTAGATCTTCAGTGCTCTTTGCAATACAAATATAAATACAAATATAACCGTCCTGAATTGACATTTGCAGTAGAGGGCAGTTGGTCATTTTATGAATATGGAGAAGTTTTTAAATTCTGTTGAGTTACATAAGAACACATTTTGCATAGAAACTGGAAGTTATTATAAATACTGACAGATTATCTTAACTTGTCTAACATGTTCCATACTCAACATTTGTGTACTACTGATGAAAGCCACTGCGAACAAGGTATGAGAGTTTTTACATATTATTTAATAAAGAGCTTGTACATTTAAATTAAAGGTATGTAAATATGTGAAGAATAAAGAAATGTTCTCGTAGATGATAGCAAACATTTTTATTTACTTGATTTTAAACTACAAAACCAGAGTCGTACAGGATTAAATATTGTCTGATCACTGTTATTTATGAAGTGTCTATGGATCTCTGACACACATGATCTGATAAAATAAATACCTCTTCAATAGAGCAACACATAAAACCTCTGTTGGATAACAAATGAATTACAACAAATAAATGAATTAATTAAAGACTAATGTGCATAACGTCACTAACATAGTCTGACAGTGATCGTTTCTGTCCTGTATACTGTATAATAACTGTTGTTAAGTAATCTCATTTGTTATGGCTGTGAAGATTGCAGTGGTGATGAAGGTCAGAATGACTCTTTCTCTTCCTCTCATCTTTCTGCTCATGATTTTTGGTGAGAGTCACAGTTGTTACAGCATCACTTTAAAATGTTTTCTGCAATAGCAAACATAAAATATCCCTTGTACTCAAGCAGAAGCCACTATTATGCAGCCTGACAATTTTTTAGCTGCAGAAATGCTCTCAGCCTGTCAGTCACTTTGCATGTTCATAGTTGCTGAAATTAGGTTGGCTCACATGTCTTTAGAGGGCGGGGCTTAAGAGAGAAAAAGTGTGGTTGAAATTAATGGAAGTTAGCAAAACAGGCGAAATCTAGAAATGGCACAGTGATTTCTTTGATCATATAAACTTGTTTATTGGGTTCTTAGTTGGATTTTATATTTTTGACCTGCATGTTGATGTGCTTCTTGTCCAGTTTTTTTCTTCATCATCATGATAATAAGCTTTTTTAAAACAATTTCCACACTCATCAGCCAGACTTTTAAAATACTTCTCACTTCACAACAACTTATTGATATGATTTAGCTCCCATTTGAGAAAAAAAAGTTTTGCCACTAAACTTGTGTGTTTTGTGTTTTCAGGAGTTTTTTGGCCAAATCTGTAAAGTGTCTTTATAAAACTACATCAATATGTGCTCTTAAAGGATCCACAGTAAACATGTCATGCTACTATGACCGGTATAAATTAAATGACGCATTCTGGATCAAGGGATGTGATAGAGATATGAAAAATTTAAAAGAATATCCAGAGTATGAAGACAGGGATGAATACATTGAAGACAGAGAGAAACAACCTGCCATTCTCAGACTGCACAACGTCACTGAAAATGATGAGAGCGAGTATTGTTGCACATACATAACTGAAAAAGATAAAGAAAAATGTATTGGTCAACCAGGAATTCAACTGAAAGTTTCTGGTAATCCACTTCACTCCTTCATTTCTGTTAATAATTTCATTTCTTGGTCATGCTTAGAAGGATGTGTTTCTCCAGCTCTTCAGGTAAAGGCACCACAGCTGGTGCTGGAGAAAGAAAGAGTCAATCTGACCTGTGACAGCACATGCAGTCTGACAGACGGATTCATCTGGTACAAAAATGGACAGGTTTTAAAGATCCAGAGCGAAACACTCCAGCTTCAGTCTGAGCGCAGTGATTCTGGCCGTTACAGCTGCGCCGTCAGAGGACATGAACACCTGCCCTCTCCTGCTGTCAGCATCACTGTCATGTGTGAGGAGATACGTAGTCACCAAGATTTTTATAAAAAATTATATCAAACAACAGAGTAAATATTCCTGAATATCATGTGGTTGCTGTTGAAATCAACAGTCTCTGTCCGTCATGTAACTGTACCTAAACCATCTGACTGCAAAATACATTACAAATATTTTATTACAGAATAGATGTTTTGCCAGTTCTTTTTAAGTAATAGGTATTATTAGGTGTATTATATTCAGATATTATTATTGTGATTCAGTCCACATATAAAGTTAAAAAATTGCTAAAATTGCTTGCAGTTACAATCAATTAAAATCTAAATCTAGTCTTTTGTAAATGAAATGCAGTTTGTTATTTGCTGCTGTACTAGATGAAATTACAAACACTTAGAAGGGAAAGTGAAAAGTATTTTAACAAATTATCCAGCAGTTTTTTTTTTTTCAGCAAACAAATAAAGATGGTATATGAATAAGAAGACCATGTTGTTTAACTTCTAGATCCTCCAAAGAATGTCTCAGTGTTCATCAGTCCGTCTGGTGAAATAGTGGAGGGAGATTCAGTGACTCTGAACTGCAGCAGTGACTCAAACCCTCCTGCTCTGAACTTCAGCTGGTTTAAGGAGAATCAAAGCTCAGCTGTTGGATCTGGACAGAGTTTCATAATCCTCTCCAGCTTTAACTCCAGTCACAGCGGACGCTACTATTGTGAGGCTCAGAATAAACATGGATCTCAGAGATCAGCATCTGTTTCAGTCTCTGTTAAAGGTGGAGCAGCTTGTTTGCTCACATTAGTCTTTCTAAACTGAAGCAAATGAATCTGTTCAGATGTTTTACTCTGTTGTCTCAGTTGTAGGAGATTTGTTGATATGGTACATATTCATTGGAGTGATTTTGTGGAGCTGCAGTTGGCATTGTGATGTTTCTAATTTTGGTAAGATGTCCAAAATCTCTCACATGAAGTATTCAAAACTATTATTTACTAATATATACAGTCAGGATTTACAGAGAGGCAGTACAAAATGGTGATGAAAAGGCATGGACACATGGACTTTCAAATGCGAGTATTTAAATGAATCATGCAAGGTTATTTGCTAAGTTTGGGGTAGATAGTTTACTGGTGTTTGCAGCACTATTTAATGCCCCAAAATCATGTCTTAAACTCATATGGGTAGATCTTGGTCATTATAATAATACAGTGTAAGTAGATCAATTGCAGGAACTTCTACTACCTCCCATCAGCACGTTTTGCGCTCTCTCAATGCTAATTTGCCCTGTTTAGTAAATCTAGCCTCAAATATTCTGATTGCGTGCATTGATTCATTTATGGCTGTAATTGTGGGACAGACAAATTGCTTGAAGCTGGAAAGATATCACATTACATCCTACTCAAGTCATAATGATGTAAAACAGACATTTTTGTTTTACCACTGTTTTTATAGTCAGCTGTTTACACCAACTATTATATATTCTACATATTCTACTCACTGTTATACTTTCATATGTTTTAAAAGGAGGAAGCAGGTGGATGAAAACGAGAAATGATTCAGTGGAGTCTCAGGTGAGAAATGGATTTGGTTATTGATTGTATACTAATCATCTGGAAATACCGTAGCAACATCAAAAAGTTGTTTTCAGACATTAGTTTTTTCTGATACTCTCTGTTTCTGTTTTAATGGCAAAGATGAATATCCCATAACCTCCTCACGACAACACGTACAACTTGTGATGTGTCTGAACCTGTGTATGAGAATGTAACGGTAAAAGCAGTTTCCTCCTTCATGAAAGCTAAAACCCTCCTCAACCTTTATGTGAGGATGATTTATAATGAAATGCTCTTCAATGTCAGTGTGAAAATATCATATGTCTTTTGAATAAGTATGGAGATCCATATAACATAAAAAAGCAGCTGTGTTTAAAAGGTTTTATACCATTTAGAAACAGGCAACTGTTGTCAGTGGCACGTTCTCGAGAAACACATTAACTGGGCAGAGGCCACTTGTGCTTTTAGGTGGCACCAGCCTTAACATTTACCTTACACATACCTTAAGTCTCTCGGGCCAGCAATAACCACGACTGAGGTGCCCTTGCAGCAAGGCACCGAACCCCCAACTGCTCCCAACGGGCGGCTCCGGGTGTGTGGTTCACGGTGTGGGTGTGTTCACGGTGTGTGTGTGTGCACTTGGTATGGGTTAAATGCAGAGCAAACGAATTCTGAGTATGCCCGTCACCATACTCTGGCTGTATGCCGCAACGTCACCATTGTCACTTCAGGCTTATTTCAAGTCATTTTGCACGTGTCATGTATAGCTGCATCTAGCGAAGGTACCACTCCAGGGACAGGCGAAAAGTAGCCTACTGTTAAGAAATCTGTTAACAATGCCATCAATAAACTCATCGGTTTAGCACGTATCAGATATGGGTGTCATGTCCTAAAATATTTTAATACGATTAAATTTTTTAAAATGTGGATCATGAGAGAAATGGTGAGAGAGCAGAATCAGAATTAGTTTAGTCAGCGAACAAACCTCTGGCGTTTCGACTACTCACCTGAACGCTTCTGATTGGTTATTACGTTAATAAGCTCAACAGCATCATGTGTGATTGGTTATGCTCAGTGCTGTTAAAAACGCATAAAAATATGACGCAAAATGAAAGCAGGTGGATGAACCAATGATTCCAGTTGAGTAATAGTTTACTGGTCATGGAGAATGCATTTTATTTATGATCTCTCGCTACTCCTGTTTTAATGGCAAAGATGAATAACTCCAGAGCTCATCATGACAGACATAAAGCTTGTGATTTGTCTGAACCGGTGTATGACATATACCGGTAAGAGTTCCTCCTTCACGAAAGACGAAACCCTCCTCGCCCTCACTTTTTAGCCAGAATGAATTAAATGCTCGTTAGGTGTCAGTGTGTGAAAATATCAAATTTTTAGTGATTAATTGGAATTCAATGAAACAGAAAAAGCTTGTTTTGAAAAGGTTTTCAGATTTAGAAACATACATGGTGGGATTTAATTTACTGTTACTAGAAAAGAAATCAAGTAGTTTCCAACCAACTCAGAGTTTGAACTCTATTATTTAAGGAGAAGCAGGTGGATAAAAATGAGCAACGGGTCAGTTGAGTCCCTTGGGTGAGAAAATAGAGGTTGTTATGGTTTTGTTTACTGATGCATGGCGAGAACAGGGCAACTCACAAATTCATGATTCAAGTTGTTTTTTAGACATTAGTTATTTATGATCTTTCTGTTCTGTTTTTAATGGCCAAGATGAATAACTCCAGACCTCATCATGACAGACGTAAAGCTTGTGATGTGGCTGAACCTGTGTATGAGAATGTAACGGTAAGATTTCCTCCTTCACGAAAAAAACCCTTTTACCAAAAATGAATTAAATGCTTTTTGTGTCAGTTGAAAATTTAAAATTTATTAAATAATAGGAAATTCAAAAAACAAAGGTTTTTTTGAAAAGTAATTTAACCAACCAGAAATTTATATGTTTTTTAAAAAATTTTTTACACACTTTCTTTTTCTTTCTTCTTTTTTTTTTTTTCTTTTTTTTTTCTTTTTTCTTTTTTTTTCTTTTTTTTTTTTTTATTTTGAAGGGGAAAGGGGTGAAAATTTTGACTAATTTTTACAGAAAAAGTATTGGGTTTTAACCTTTAGTTTAAAAATTTGGTTAAGGGGAATTCCTTTCACAAAGGGATTTTACAAAAATAATTTAAAAGCCCTTTAAAAAAATTGGAAATCAAAAAAAATTAAAAGGAATTGACATTTAAAGTGAAAGATAAATTTTAAAAAAGGTTTTAAGGTTTTTTTATTTTTTTATTTCATTTCTTCTTTTTTTAAAAAAAACTTTTTTAAAATTTAAATTTTTCTTTTTTTTCCCTTTTCCTTTTTTCCTCTTTGGGGCATTGATGAAAGACTGAAAGGTTAGAGTTTAATTTTTTAAAAAAAAACTTGAAATTTTCAAAAAAGGTTGTAAATGTTTAAAAAAAGGGTTTGTAGAGGGAAAAAAACTTTTTTAATGTAGACGGGCCCTTTAAAAATTTTTGATCACTTATTCTGAATGTTGACCCTTTACAAAAATGATCATTAAAATAAAATTTTTAATTGGCAACAAAAACCCCCTTGTTGCCAAAAAATTAAAACAACTAAATTATTTGAAAAAAACAAATATTATTATCTTAAACTTGTGTAACGTCACTAAAAAATTTCTGCAGTGTTTGTTTTTTTCCGAACGATTTTAGGTTTTAATATTTTAATAAAGACTTGTACTTTTAAATTAAAAAATGTAAAAATGTAAAAAATAAGAATGTCTTGTGATGATAAAAATTTTTAATGCAAAAAACCAGGTCATACAGGTTAAATATGTCGACATGTATTATGAAGGTTAGGGATCTTGACACACATGACGGAAAAAAAAAAACCTTAATAGGCAACACAAAAACCTTTTGGAAAAAATGAATTAAAAAAATAAATGAATTAATTAAAGACTAATGTGATAACGCCTAACATAGTTGACGTGATCGTTCTGTCCGATACTAAAATAACTTTTGTTAATAATTATTTTTATGGTGTGAAGATTGCAGGGGTGATGAAGGAAAAGAAGATTTTTCTTTTCCCCATCTTTCTGCTATGTTTTTGGTGGTCAAGCTGTTACAGTATTAAAATGTTTCGCAAAGACAAAAAAAAAATTGTTATTTTTTACCCCTGATTTTTTTGCCAGTTCAGCCCTAAATCACTTGATTTTATTTTTGCGACATGGCAAGTTTTTAGGGGGGGGGGCTTTAAAAGGGGGGTGGTTAAAGTTAGTGGAAGTTAGAAAAAACAGGTGAAAATTTTAAATTTAAAACAGGTTTTTTGCCCCTTTGATCACATAATGTTTTGAATTTAGTGGATTTAATTTTAGTCCTGTGTGGGGTTCATTTTTTTTTTTTTTTTTTTCGCATCATTTGATATTTGGGCTTTTTTGAAACATTTTATTCTATTTGCAGTTCTTTTTAAAACATTTTAAATTAACAAAAAAACTGATTGATATTTTTAACATTTCAAAAATAAAGCTTCATGCTGTTCTTCTGTTATTGCAGGAGTTTTTGGAGAAAATGGAATTTGATTTATAAAACTAACAATAGTGCTCTTAAAGGATCCACAGAAAAGTCAGTCGTATACAACCCTCAGCAGTATAAACTGATTGAAACATTCTGGATAAAGAGCCCGATCAGGGTAAAAAGTTAAAGAATATCCGAGATAAAAAAGGGGTTTGAATACATTGAAGACAGCCCGAAACAAACGATTCCCGACTGCACAACGTCACAAAAAAATGAGAGGCGAGTTTTGTTTCAGTTAATAAACTGAAAAAAATAAAGAAAGAGGGATTGGTAAACCAGGATTAAACTTAAATTTTCGGGAAACCCCTTACTTTTCATTTTTTTAAAAATTTCATTTTTGGTCATGGTTAGAAGATGTTTTCTCCAGTCTTCAGGAAAAGGCCCCACAGCTGGGCGGAGAAAAGAAAGATCAATTGACGTAAAAGCACATGCGTCTGACAGGGATTATCGGGGTAAAAAAAAGGACAGGTTTTAAGCCCAGAGCAAAAACACTCAGCTTCAGCCCGGGAGCCAGTGTTTTGGCCCCCGTTACAGCTGCCCCGCAGAGGACATGAACCCCCTCCCCTCCCTCTGTCAGTCACTGTATGTGGATACAGTGATACTTCACCCCAGACAACCAATCAAAAAAATCTCTGCATTTGAATAAAACGGTTTTGCTATACCCCCTGCGGGTGGGGGATGTAACTACACCTTTGGCGAAAAAGAAACATCCATACTTGAAACCCTTCATACAGCCTCGAAAAAAACAATTATTTTTTGTGTGGGGGTAAAGATTAAAAAATGGCTGAATTGTTGCATTTTTTTAAAAAAAAATTAGTCTGTGTGATTTTTTTGCTGAAATGTAATTGTTTTTTGCAATACAAAAAAAAATTTAATCAATTTTTTCAGAAAGGGCCGAATCAAAAAAGATCAACTTGTACTGCAGTTTACATGATTGTCCTTGTTGATCAGTTTTTGAAAAACAATAGTAAAAACCCTTTTTCGAACAGATACAAAAAAATTTCCCCTAATTTAGGGTGAGTGATAAGGACCCTCTTGAAAAATTTTGGGGACAAAAAATAAAACCATACTTTTCCTTTTTATCCCCCTCAAACACCTCGGGTTCACAGTCCGTTGGTGAAAAAAGTGGAGGGAGATTCGTGACTTAGCTGCAGCAGTGACTCAAAACCCCCGCTTGATCTTCAGGGTTTAAGGAGAACAAAGTCAGTGTTGGGTTGGACAGAGTTTCTCTCCCCAGCTTAACTTAGTCACAGGGACGCTACTATTGTGAGGCTCCCGAATCAACAGGATTTAGAGTAGGTGTTTTAGCTCGTTAAAAGGATTTTCTTAAAAAAAACCTCTTTTTTTAAAAGGTTTTCCACCCCCAACTATTTCCCATGTTTAAGTTGTAATATAAACAATTTTGTCATTGCCTTTCCCCTTGGTGTTTGGAATATTTTTGATATCATTGCAGTCTGTGTCCTTTGCAATTTCAGTTGGGGTGGGTCTTTTTTCATCATCATCATGTGCAAAAAAAGGGCAGCAAGCAGAAATTAAAAAAAATTAGCATATTCAGAAAAAAATGACGTTTTTCTAATTTTATCAATCAATTTTCCTTTCAAAAAAAAGGTCTTTTTTCAGGGATTTTTTTTTGAGCAGGGAAAAAAGAAAGGGCTTTTTAAAGTGCATTTTTTACAAAAGTATCTGCCAGAAGTATTTTTTGGGAATTTTTTAAAATTTTTACAATTTTTAAAAAATTTTAATGTGCATTTGTCCCTTTAACAACAGGATTAAGAAAATAAATAATGCATTAAGACACAGAGGCAAAAAGGGGGTAATAAGGCCACTAGATTCTGCACTGTAAAAATTTTTAGAAAAATAGCAGATGTCTTGGTAATAAATGACCTGATTTCTGTTTAAATAAACCAAACATTCCTTTAACTTTACTACCAATGCAAGGCACAGTTCAAAATATGAGTGTTTTAAAACAGCATGGAACAGGATGGCATTAATTTAATGACGGTTCGTAGGTAGCATGCTCATACACTTTAGATGGTTACAAAATGTGCAGAGCTGTGAATTTTCATTGCAGTAAAGTCACAACAGAAGTCCAGTTTTGTCACAGCTGATTCTGTGCAGACGTCTGCAGGAAAGGCCTTGAATCCAGAGATGATACTGAAAATGCTTTGCTCAAGATGGAACCGGAACAGAACAAAGAAAACCTGAAGAGGAGGAGATTGCATATGCCAGGCATTACATTTCACCATTCGGGTAATGCACGCAATGTGAGAAAACATGAATGATTCGGTGTCTTAAACATAAGCCATTTGCAAAGTTGCTTATTACAGGAGACAGCACCAGCACCCAGACAATTATCAAAACAGTTCCATGTTTGTTTCAGAAACAACATACCACTAAAGGCAAGTCTTTGTACAGCAGCTTTTAAAAGTTCTGTTTTTAGCTTCCTCAAGGTTCTTGCTCTGTGGAGTATCTCCACACTCTGTTTATGTATTTGCTCATGTTTGCAGATCTGCTGCAAGCCAAAGAGGATGGATGTTAGATGTGATTTACAGCCCAGCATTAGATGCTCCAGTACTAATCTATGTAGATCCAGACCATAAAAATACTTTTTATTGCTTTAGTATTTTTGGTTTTAAGTTAATCGGTTTTTGAGTGTGCATTGTTTATTAAGCTCTGCAGCTCTAATCTTAGTTAAAACTCTGATGCCTTACCTCGCCCTGGGAGAACAGCTAAACAAAGCAAACAGAGAGTGTAGTTCAATTTTAGTGTGAGGCATTTTGATCTCTCTATCTCTCTCTCTCTCTCTCTCTCTCCTCTCTCTCTCTCTCCTATCTAGACATAAAGGATTGCTGTTTTGTTCTCTATTCAAGTGCAGACTAAATATAATTTGCAAAGTAAAATACATAGGCTTTATTCCTGTAATTTAAATCAAGACCAGGCACGCAGAAGAAACTTGAAAACACGTGAGAGATGTGGACAAAGTGAGAGTCGTCACATCTGCCCAGCTTGTGGAACAGGAACTCACCTTTACAGAATGTCCCTCAGCTTGATATCTGCTATCTCTGTGCTAATCTTAATGAACCCCCCATTTGCTGTACATAAACATTCAGTGATTTAGCACTCGTTCTTTTACGGTGTCAGTGTTCCCTCAAAAACGGTCCTCGCGACTGACAGAACTGTAAAAACTATATGAAACAGGTAAGTGTGATATGTTGGAATACGGTTTTCCAATACCGTCTATTTTTAGGTTTCACATGATTAGCGAACTCTTAAACTCTTACTCTAAACCCATAAGGCTTAGTCTAGGGATTCATAAAGGAACAGTAACCAAAACCCCATGTCCATTTGAAATGCACACTACCTAGCTAGCATTCGCAACCCTTCATTTTTGTTTAACAGCAAACTCTACATGCAAAAGGGAGCTTGTATTTTACAAATAATGGCGTGATAATATTTCAAGTGGACTGTTTTTTTGAACCTTGTACTGTACTTTTTTTTTTTTCAAGCGCTTTTCTTTTCTGCCATATACGTTAACCCTGCTCTAGACAAAGTGGTCTAGAGAGGCTTTGATGTCACAATTGTGCTAGGGACAACCTTGTGCCATGCTCGTAAAGGTAAGAACGTGTTTGGGTGAGGCTACCTGGATTGCATACGTTTTATAGATTGACTCATATGCATCTGGATCCGGGTAGTGTTGAACTGTAGGTTGTGGTAGATTGGGTTTTGATTGGCTTTATCAGTAGACATTGTTACTGGATTTCTTCATGGTGGCATAGGGTCTGTCATCAGGAGCGTTCTGATAAACACCATTAGCCTAAATCAAAGACATAAAGCATCATTCTATTGTTAATAAGCTGTTGAAGTGGCACTGGGAATATATGGGCAATTGAGGATGAGTTTTTGTGTTCAGCACCTGTATATTGTATAGAAACCATCTGGGTCTTACCACTTTTGATTTGCATTACATAACATATGTCAATATACATATAAAGTGTTAGGAACTTGCCTGTTTTTTTACCTGCTGGACCAGATTCTTTGACAAATCCTTTAAAAAGAGGACTTAACATCCGTAAACCCTTAAGATAGAATGCAGGCATTAAACTAAGAGGTTTGACTACCTGTTGCTGTCTGTGAGAAAGTGCTGTCCTTAGTGGTTAAAGATACGAAAACGCCGTGTCTTGGTTTAGTTGAGTGCATTTCCGCGCTTGTTTGTGTTTCCATCGTCCTGTGACGAGTCACTTCTTCCCTGTTTCCAGTATTGGCTGTTTGTAAGTTTTAAAGTAATTTCAAGACATGTCTGTATTTCTGGTGTCAGCCTAAATAATAGCTCTTCAAAACTTCTTATTTTGCCATTTAATGTGAAATAACATGGTAGTACTGCAACCCTTCATTACTTTGTCTCACATGCAATATTGCTATTAGTATATTGCTATGATGTTGCTCATCATTCTTACCTTTAGATACTATCAGTTTGACTTTCCTAAATGAATCTGGACCAGTTCTCTCCACTCCACACCAGTAAATCCCAGAGTCTGACTCCCGTAGATCAATGATGCTCACGGCAAAGTTTCCATCTCCATAATCCTTCAGTGTGTATCTCCCTTTAGGTGTCTGGTCAGACTTCACAAATATATCTCTGTTTTCACAGGGATCTCTGCAGAAATACTTTTTGTTGGGTTGAAGCACCAGCTGTGGGAACATGTAAACAGTGATGTTTCCTCCACTGTATCCTTGTCTAAGAAAATTTCACAGTGTTGAATTAAATTCTGTTAGATAAAACAATCTCTGTAAGGGTTTAGGGAAGTCTGTAGGAAAATACTGTGGTTTGGTACCGCCAGTTCCTCTTCAAGACGCTTTGGTTTCAGTTATTCATTTGCAAAAGTAACTTACGTTACACTTACTGTACTTTCGGTCTGAAAACATTACAATAGGAAGTGTGGAATGCTTCACAACCACTGTATGTATTCCTATAAATGGTGTTATTACAGCACAAATATAAGCTGAACAGATACAGTCAGTGTAGAAAGTATTCTGGTCAGAGCAGGGGTAGACAAGTCCTAGAGAGCCGCTGTCCTGCAGAGTTTTAGTGTTAACTCTAATTCAAAACACACCTGAATAAACTGATCAGTGTTCTTCAGGATTGCTGAAGGCTACAGGCAGTTGCGTTTTTTTAAAGGTTGGAGCTGAACTCTGCAGGACTGCAGCTCTCTAGGACCAAACTTGCCCAGACGAGGTCAGAGAGAGATCAGGCTAACACATATTAACTAGTTTGACCTCCTGTAATCAGCTAGAGGTTATTGCTGTTTTTTACCCATGTCTCCATTCGGGTTTTGCCATAGTTAATTAATTGTTAACCCGGAGCCATTAGGTTTTTATCTTTTGTTCCCCCCCCCTTAATTTGCATTTTTATGAGTTTCAACCTGTCTGATAATAAATTGTTGCCATGTCTGCTTTCGGTTTGTTGTACGTATTGTAAAAATGTACAGAAGCGAAAAAACAATATGGTCTCTTTCTCTCTCCATGTGTAAAAGTTTGTTAAGACCACTAAAGCACATTCATTTTTTGAATGAATGAAGCACACGGTTTCATAAACTTCTCACTGTACACTAAAATATGAGAGAGTTTTTTTAAGTAGATAAAACAATTATTAAAAAAAATAAAACAAAGATTATTGGACTATCAAGAAAATATTATTTTCAGATTTTGTAATTCAAAATTTCATGTTTACGTCAATGTGTTACATAATGTTTCCCAAAGTTACAAAAATTACAACTGTTTGTGAAATTTACACTAGCAGTTTTTTTGAGTGAAAAATGGTTTCCACGCCAACTGTTTTTCATAGTACTTAAAAAAAAAAATTCATTGACTGATTTAAAAGTGTCATCGGATGCAAAATTCACTTTTACAAGTTGTTTGATCTGAAATTGTGTGTGTTGGCAATGTGTGTACACAAACCACCCTTAAAATGATAAAAAATCCACCCAATCCATATATATAATATATAATATATATAATATATATATGCATACTGATAAATCGTGACCCGTTCCTAAAATAAAGCCATTCTCAGAGTCTTGGCTGTGTGATGTCACACAGACCCAGGCCCCTCCCACGATTGTTGATTGACACTGGCGTTTTACCTTAGACCCGCCCTGAGTGAGCTGTTATCAGTCCACCATTATTTCCCCGTCAGAGCAAATGTATAAAAGAATGACTCCTAAGCGATTGCAAGTACACAGTGGATTAGCTTTTGCTTTTTGAAGGGAATACATCCTCTGATCTACCTAAATGTGTCTCTGTTTTGCGGGAATTATTCAAGATCCAGCTTTACTCCAGAAATAAGTGAGTATATTTTTTTTTTAATCATTTTAGCAAATCACATTTCCTAATAATGTTGTGCTAGTTAGCAAGTTTCATGACGAACGCCACTAAGTTTACTGTCTCTCAGAGAACTGTGCATCACCCCAAAGAAGAGAGGGGTGGGGTGAGTGGAGCTCATTAGCATTTAAAGGGAAATGCACCATAACGGCTTGCTGTAAACAGAGCTGTTTTTGACAGGTTAAAAGGGTGTTGTTTTACACTACCATTAAGAGATTTTAACCAACGTATGTAATAGACTTTTCATTAAGACCCTAAAGAATCATATCAACTTGTGGATTATTTTGCTTTACCCAGGTTAAAATGTACCCTTAGCCTGGGGGTTAATACCACAGCAACCCATAATTATGTGTGGAAAAGCCTTAATATGGCCCTGAAGAAGATGAGGGCTCAGTGCTTTTAAAGCCAGAGGTCTGTGGAAAAACTTGCATGGTGTTTTTTACCTGCTTAAAGCTCTTGTTTTCTTTCATCATTCAGCACATCTATAAAGAACTTACCTGAGAAAAACATCCAAAGCCAGAGAACACGGAGGAACTTCATTTTGAATGGGGATCCTATTATGTCCAGTCTACTCCAGATATTGTTTTTAATGCTGTGATACTGACCAAAATGTTGGCGATGTTGGAGCTCTGTATATCAATCAAGCACAGTTGTAAACATGTATGCCTATATTCTCCTGTCCACACTCGTTCTCTTCACTATGTAAGCTGGTTTCTAGACGCCCACACACTCATATCCAGAACCTGACCACTTCCTCTTGATAAACTTTTGTGTTTTAAAATGGACATTCCCTTTTCACACAGGTCTGTTTCTGCCTGTCGTTGTTGGTAATGTGAGGTTTGAGGTGTGCAGTCTGATTCTAGGCCCACGTTAAAAAAAAAAACCTTCTGAAGAGAGTCATGTGCCGCCTGTACATTAGTCCAGAATGACATTTCAGTGGGTTAGGGAGTAGTGGGAAAAAGCTGTTCCCAAATTGTCAATTATAAACACTTTTTCCATTAAAAAGTGACAAAACGCTACAGTGGTTTTTTTTTCAGCAGTGTTGTTTATATCACGTTGCTTTGTTTAGTGTGAATGAGTTTGTTAGGGGGGTTCATGGTCATTAAAATCCTTGCATGACATTTTTAGGTTGTCTTATCTACAGCAGCTAACTCTCTTTGATATATAGATATATATATATCTATATATATATATATATATAAATGAGAGAGTACAAAGAAAAATCCATCTTTCTAAACCATGTGTTTACCCAAATACTGACAATGATAAAAATACTAGTACCAGTAATGTTATTTTAAAAACTGTTGGGTGGAACATTTGTCATTTCACCAGTGAAATGTTACGTTATCTGTACACAAAGAAAAGTGCATACTGTGTTTTAATTATTGTTTTTCATTTATGAAGTTTTCATCTCTAGTTTTCTAGTTTGTACAGTAGTTACTTAGTGTAAATGTATTTTTAATGCTGTCAACCTAAATGAGATTCATTTTAAACTCTGATTTATTTATTTTTTGCCAGAAACTTCATGATAAAATATAGTTACTGTAGCTTTAGTTAATGTAGTTTTTTTAATTTATGGGAACATGTAATTACGACATCTTTTCCACTGTGTCCATGTATATTAATCTCTTGGGTGAAAGTAATCACAAATCCTGTTGGATTTTTAAAAAAAGGAAAAAAAAAAGGAAAAAGATCTCAGTATTTCACTAAATTAATTTTAGACTAACTCACATGAGTGATGAGTTAAATCAGATTAATAATGTGTGCCAATGTAGAGATTGTCCCGTAAAAAACAAATTTATTTAAAGAAACAAAATTTGGAAATTTAATAGAAGGGAGTCATGAATATGGAGAGAACTGACCTGACAGAAGCATCCAGAGCCAAACAACACAAAATGACTTCATTTTGAGCTGTAATTCTGTTGTGTGTGAGCTTTCAGATTTAACCGAGTAGCCTTTAAGTCTCCAGATAATGGAGGGAATGGGGCATGTTTGTGTCTTCACAGCCCTGAAATACCACAGATGCTTGCAGATGACCACTTCCTTTGTAATGCATTGGTCTGAGCAGTAATGTTTCTGTTCTGATATATCATCACACTGAATGCATCTGAAAACTCGAAACATCCTGTAGTTGTCATTACTGTTCTAGTTCAAGACGCACAGTGGCCACTGGCCAGTGTCAAGCTAATTTTGCCAACCCAGAAACACTTGTTGTTTGGTGAAAAGAGGTATATTTGAGATGGACCATCTGTATAAAAGCTTAATTATTGTATAGCCTACTGCATTGCTGGTAGAGTTAAAATGATTTAAACATAAAAATTACACATAGCAGCTTTAAAGATGACACTGAGAAATACACAACGCAATTCTTTCTTCTTCATTCATTTAGAAAAACACGTAGATACTATGATTATGGAAGTTTTATTGCATAGTGGTAATGTTTACATATTGATTGAACTGATATCTATGAGTTGTAAGTTTGTCCAAGATATAACCAAACAGCTGTGCAAATATGATTACACAAAATAAAACTCAGTACAGGACCAGGAATTATCAACGTGTGGGAACAACAAATATCTAACAACAACAACAAAAAAGTTGTTTAAACGGCCCCTAAATGTACAGTCAGTCAGATAATGCCACCCATCTGCATTGTTTCCCTTTAATTAAAGTTGCATTGACTTAAGAAGAAAATGCAAGTACTTAAGTATTTAGTACTATATATTATTACATAAAAATAGGACAAATATGTTTTAAAAATACACCTGTGAGGTGGGTGTCTTATGTCTGTAGTACATGTAGTAGCACTCTTCCTTTATGGCACTGGTCAATTCCAGGGAGAGCGCTGTCTGCTCTGTTACATTTTGCATGTCTTCCCTTATTTAACACACCTGATTGAGATCAACAGCTCATTAATTCAGTTCATGGGTCTCTCTCCTAACGAGCTTATGATCTCAATCAGGTGTGTTAAATAAGGGAGACAGCAAAAATATGCAAAGCAGGGGGCCCCCATGACTGGAATTGAGAACCACTGCTTTAGGGGGGCCTATGTCTGGGCTGGTGAACGCTTTGAGAGTCCAATGACCACTTCCCTGTTTCTCACACTTGTTGCATGTCGAGCTGTTACCCATGAACACAGAGAGTTTTGTGGATGATATTAGTTATAAAGTTCAGAATCTGTGCATGAATTGTTTGTGTCAGATCAGGATTTTAAGTCAGAGAATTCATATTAATATAATAAACACAAGATCTTTTACATGCACTACAAATGTTTGATTTCGGTCAAACTAAAGTCCAATTTTGGGCGAACAGACAGTATAATGTGATTCATCCAACAAGACATGACAACATCTCTCTCTTATCCAGCATGTATAAATCTACTAAAGAAAGCAGTCTGTGGAGTCAGTCATGATTTATTATAATGTGACCAATGAAACCAAAACTGACCTATTTTTTTCTGTATTTTATATATAATCAATGTCAATTTGTGGTCCACTAGTGGGCAGTCTCTCTCTCTCGCTCTCTCTCTCTCCTCTCTCTCTCTATCTATCTGGCTCTCACTCACTCTCTGTCTATACATACAATTCACACACACACACACACACACACCACACACACACACACACACCACACACACACACACACAATTACAAGAAAAATAGCAGTAGAGAAATATACAAATGAATATTTGAATTCCATTTTATAATGTGTAGAGAAATAATCCTTGAGGAGAGTGAATCTCACCAGATTGTGCACTGCTCTCATAAAATGCTGGTCTGGATTGAACGGCAGGACTTTTAAATTCTTGAAATGTAAAAGAGGAACCCATAAACCTTTAATTCAGATTCACAGATAAATACACATTAGAGCACATTAGAGACAATCTTTGACTGTTATGAGAGTCTAATGGCCACTTCCTATTTTTCCCACAATTGTTACATGTGTACACTTTACCCTTGAACACAAAGATCAGTTTTGTGGTTGATTTAGTGATAAAGTTCAGAAATTTGTGCTGAAGAGCTGCTGCCAGTATTTTTAAACTTGGGAGCATTCATATAGATATAATAAACACAAGTTTCAGTAGAACTAAAGAGATAATATGTTACCCTGGAGCACAAAAGCAGTCATAGCACATGTATATTTGGAGCAATAGCCAACAATACATTGTATGGGTCAAAATTACGATTTTTCTTTTATACAAAAATCATTAGGATATTAAGTAAAGATCAATTTGGATGAACAGACCTAGATAATGTGATTCATCCAACATGTGCTGCTTGGACAAGTGTTGGCCTTTGGTCAAAGGTGATTCATGAAGTATGAAGCAAAAACTGACCTGACAGAAAGATCCAGATCAACAGCACATGGAAGGCCTTCATTTTCATCAATACTGTTCCGAGTCTCCAGTCAGTTTAGTAGTTTGAAGCTGATTCTGTGTTTGTTACCACTCAAATACTAACTGATACATATGCAAGCCTTGTTTCAATGCAATGGAAGTCAGACTTGCTAAACTAGTTCCATCCATATTTAGTATAGTGGTGACTTCCTCTTGTTTTAACAGTGTGTATGCATGCTAACCAGTACACACAGAACTGAGATCTGTACTTATGTAAATAAGTACATACAGTACTAAGTAAAGCCTTACTGTTGAAATAAGACACTGAGACATTCAATAATCTGACAATCTAGAATGAATTTATTTACACAAGAACAAAATAACATTCACAGGACCTTAACTGCTTACACCGAACGCACAGTCCACTATACTGACTGACACAAGTTAAAGAGTAAAAAGTGTTGCAAGTGTGCATATGTACAGTAGCTGTATCAGTACTGGAGTTTGGAGATCATTTGGTGAAGCTGGGCTATGATTAAATGGAGAGGGTGGAGGATAGTGGAGGATCTTGGATCTGATTGGCTGCTGTACTTATTTTGACAGTAGAATAAGTGGTGATGTTTGTGTGTGTTTCAGTCCGCTGTTGGGTCTCTGTGATCTCCTCATAATCACCAGCAGTCTGTGGATTCAGTAATAAAGTATTAAAAAATGAACTACTTTTTTATTACAAAAAATACACTTGTATTGGGAGAATTAATAAAGTCACTTATTCTTAACTATAATGTTAGCTAGGAGACTATGTTGACAGTCAACTACAAAGCGCTGGCATTTTGTGTTCTGAAAGTGTGGTCACATTACCCATATTTTGGCAAAATTTCACGGGGCAGAAAAGGTCCATTGTCAGAAACATTAGGAAGCACTGCTCACGCAGAAGTCACTTTCAAACCAAGCAGCTTTTTTTTGGTCAGTGTATCGATTTCAAGTGGCCACCTTGAACACTAAAAAAATCTGATTTTGCAAATTAAACACCATCAATAAACACAAAATCCTATTGAAATGATTGGATTTTGCCTATGAAATTTCAGCGAGCAGCAGTAAATCTGACCCCACTTTTATGTTGTTCTATGTGTGTATATCGTCTTTAGTGGACCTTCAGAGTTTTGGAGATGTCCCCAAATCAGTTTTTGAATGGAACACACTGTAATTTCAGACTTGAGCATTTTCTTTTAGCAAAGTATACTTTTCAAAGCATCAGATATGCCAAAAAAAAAAAAAAAAAAAAAACACACTTGTAAATTCACATACTTTTGAAATATGGAAGAAGTGTTCTGTGTTTCTTACCTCTGTGGTACATGTGGTGCCTTGGATTTCAGCATCATCTTAAATGGGAAAACAGGGAAAAACTTTATCAGATGTATTTAGGCTATATTGCAAATTCTTTTAACTTTTTTTTTTTTTTTTTACAAATTTGCATTTACCATTGGAACTGTGTGACTTGTTCTTTTGCCTTTTGCATATACAGAGAACAACCCCAAATATGATCACCATCACAGTCAGACCGACAGATGAGAACATCAGAGCACCTAAAAAATACAGAGATGGGGAAACGTGACATGGACATGGCTGTCTATGATTTTAGTCATATGATTTTTGAAAAACACTGCTGGTTTCGGTGATATCTCACTAGTCAGTCTCCCTGAATAAAAAAGAATGATAGCATCCTCAAAGGAAATAATGTAGTGTAGAAAACATTTTCATGCAGACCAGACTGGTGTTTGTTAATATTTATTTATTGATTTTTGTGGTGTGCAGAGAAACGATCATGAACTGTATACCTGAGGAGAGTGAATATTGTGCACTGCTCTCATTAAATGCTGGTCTGGATGAAATGGCAGGATCTGTAAATCCTTTAGAAGCAACATCAACAAACATCATCCCATAATCCTATTTTTCAGATACATAGATAAATAATGTAATATTCTGATTAGCTCATTGATACCTTTTCAGGAAGATGCGGTTGTGATGTCACCAGATGTGGAGAATGAACTTTTTGTTGTTGTGGATTGAGAACTTGCTGCTGATTTAGGAGTTGTGGATCTGTTGTGTTTGTGTCTATAATAGTTGTTAACATGTAGAGGAGTATTTTACGCTTCCTAAAATCTACACCAAAACGCTGTGCATCATTCTTACCTTTAGATATTGTCAGACTGATTGTGTTATGTGTTTCTGTTACAGCTCTCTTCACTCCACACCAGTAAATGCCAGAGTCTGACTCCTGTAGATCAGTGATGCTCACAGTGAAGGTGCCATTTCCAAAATCCTCCAGTCTGTATCTTCCTGTAGGTTACTGGTCAGATTTCACTAATAAATCTTACATGGAGCTCTGCAGAAATACTTTATGTTGGTCGAAGCCCAGCTGTGGGAACTTGTAATTGTGACACCTTTTCCACTGTATCCATGTATATCTGTTCCATCTGTAGCTGAAATCCCAATTTCTGCTGGATGCAATAAACAACATGTTTCAGCATCATTCACATGAGACATGCCATTTTCATTTCTATAACTCGTGTTTTAATAATATCGGATTATTTGGATCAATAGATTTAGTTGTGGTTTAAGATATCACCATACATTTGCTTAGTAATGTTGTGATGTGACAAACTATGACCTCTATTTGTTGTTATCTCAGCAGAAAATATGCAGTTCTCAAAAACAGACACAACGTATCTTTCACATTGTGTGGAGAAACTGATCTGATCAAAATTTGGCAACAGATTACAGCAGTAGCTGTTAAAATTAACTCTGATTTAGGTTGTATCAGCATGACATTGGTTCCCTTTGTTTGCATGTTTAGAATTATATGCTTCATCTCATGATGCATTCGTCACATGTACATGTCATGAAGAGGAAACTGGTTGTTTATTGACTTCTTTACTTGAACATCAGTGAGGAATAACAAGGGTATCAACCAGCAGCTGATCATTTTAGAGGAACAAATCCTCAGCCAAGTTACTCTTGAGAACTCACCTGACAGACAAATCCAGATCCCCAAAACACAGAACTTCATTTTGTGTGTAAACCTTGTTATATTCCACTGTAGACCACTTTATATGAGTACTTCCTAGTTTAAGTCATTACTATACTCTTAAGCAGCTTTGATGGCTCTACTGGTGTGCAAAAGGAACTCAATATTTTTTAAACTAACAAAACTTGCACAGCATCTACTTCCTTTAACATGAGGCGTGTACACGAGCCTTTTCACAGATATCTGAGGTCTGTGTTTGTGCTTCCTGTCATATTGTGAATAAGATGTGACCTGAGCAATCTGATTCTAGATCAGTGTGAAATAGTGGGATGTGCATGTATGTCTGTAGACCACAGATTAGTACATGCATACAAAGAGTACAAATAACTTGTGATTTTAGCATGCTTGCAAGTTAATAACTACACCATCTGCCTGCAAAGAGCATCTTTCTCTGTTGACAGCCATGCAGAAATACCTGTTAGCTAAATATTGAGAGATTTAATGTATTTAATGTATTTTATTTCAGTTTATTTTATCTAAGGCTGTGTCTGAAGTCAGTTGTAGTTCTTGTGTTTCTCTTTTCTTCAGTAATTCTGTTTGTTAACAGCAGCTGTTCATCACTAATGCACAATTATCACTCAATTAATCACTTAATTACTTAATTACAATGTATATCTTCTTTCAGTGAACTCAACTGAATTAAGTTCAGAGTACTCACAACTAAGTTTAAAAACTTAAATGGTTTAAGGCAATCGGTTTCCTCAAACGGTTTGAGTTAACATAACTTGTCAGGTTTTTAAGGATATCTGTTTACTCAAACGGTTTGAGTTAAGTTACTTATCAGTTTTTACAGTGTGGTTGACCCTGCAATGAGGTGAGGTGTATGTCATTCTTAGAAAAGGTGTTACTCTAGTTGTACAGTGCTTTTCCACTTGCCGTCAAACAATACAACCATTTATTGGCTTGTACAGGATATTTGAAAGAGGCTCGGCATGTTCCTAAAATTATGTAAATGAAGTTTTACATAAACAAAGTGGTAAAAAGCCACTGTTTTGTTTATGTGAGGTTTGTATTTCCTAGAAGAAAAAATGCAAATGCCCCTTCCTAGGAATTTATAGAATTTTTAAGTTTACTAAACAGCTGTTAGTTTGCGATACAACATTGGACAGTGGACACTGGATTCTTTTTTTAGAGGATTATCAATGCAAAGCAAAAAGAACATAATCCTTCATTTGGCTGGTAAGTAATCTCTCATAGCTCATGCTACTAATCTTAAACACTAATGTTAATTTATGAATGTCTGCCTAATGAGGGCTTTTGGGAACATGCAAAATGAGCAAAACTTGTCTAAACCGATAGCCTTGTTGCACTTTGAGTGACTCGAATTGGAGTCCCCAGTTGTGGTCTTTTCCCAATCCTGTCTATCTCTCTCTCCCTTCTTGTCAATTCTCTGAACTGACCTGTCCTAATAAAACACATTTAAAAAAAGAAAGAGAGATTGATGGATAAAAATTACACATGACTCCTGTACAATATAAACAAAAAAACTCAAAAAATAGTCTTGTGCCTGGATTTAAAGAAAGGATTAGCTTTTTTTTGTTGTTGTTCTCCACAAACTTTCCAGTAGTAAATTTTACTGCACTGTATAAATATTGTATTGTATACAAATATTGTAAAAGTACTATGGAAAAGAACTGTTAATAGACAGCAAGTTCCTGTACTATATACAGGGGAAAACTGTAAAAACAGTAACCAAACATTTAACATGTAACCAGTTACTTTACGGTAAAAATAAAAACTCAATGTATAATTTTTGTGTTTGCGTGAATTACTCTGTGTACTTACTGTATATTAGTATATACTTCAGCTTGTGGAAAAGCTACTTGTGATGAACTTTGATCTGGTTTCAGATTTTCAGATTTTCTTGTTCGTAAATTACAGTTTTATACTGTAAAGTTGACCGTTTTTACAGTTCTGTAAATGTGTTTACAGTTTTTATAAATATATATATATATATATATTTTTTTTTTTTTTTTTTTTACAGTGTGTAGTAATTCTCTAATGATCAAGAACATACAGTGATATAAAAGTGATTATACAGTAACAGATGGATTTATCTCTCTAGTGCTGCAGCTGATGATAATCATAAGTAATGTAGCAATCACCAAATCTCAAGGACATTGGTATTGCCCTCCTTCAGCAAACACGAGCAACTGCATAAATTCTAACAGTTATGTGGACTGTCATGGACAAAATGTCTCCTGCAAGGCCTATTCCTGCACCCCTCAGAGTCCCGGCTGCTCCTGCATGATCGGATCCTACAACTGCAGCAGCAATTGCAGCTATGAAGCTTCTCCAAAAGTCTGTAGTTGCAATGCAGATAATTGCCACTGCCTGAACGGTGTGTACAGCTCTGTCCCCATCAACTGCCCTTGTGCCCTTTTTTATTCACATGCATCCTCATGATTTATTCAATTCTTTCCTTCTAGATATGATTAATTCTCCAAACAGCTTGCAAAAGGTATGTGGGAATGAGTTTCTAAAAGATGGTTGTTACTCTATAAATGTTATACAATCATTATTATTAAAAACTAATGAATTTTCTTTTTTTTTTCTTTTTTTTTTCTTTTTTTTTTCTTTCTTTCTTACATATATATTCTGGAGCAGCAGACAACTGCAGAAAACATAATGAATTTTGTTGACCAGATCGCAAATATGACAGGTCTGATGTCTGCGGAAGTAAGTAATGTTTCTGGCCCTTGGCCAATATGAGTCACTCTCATTCTCAAAACAAATAAATAAATTAAAAATTGTTTTTTTTTTTTTCCAGTATGAATTCAGTTCATTTTTCTCTCATAAAAGTTTGTTTTTTATGTTTTGTCTTTTATATTTTATTTATATATAACCACAATTATTAGACCCTGCACTAATGGTTAACACTTGTAATCATCTTCATCAGCAGCAGCAGCAGCAATAAATAAGGGGGTTTTCAGGCACATGATAATTTTAATAAATAAAAAAAACAAAGCATCAACAGTAAAGTAGAGTAAACTATTTCATATTTTGTAAACTCTTCATTTTTTTTTTTGTTTCTTTACTATTTGAAATCTTCCATTATTATAAAGTCAAGGGGCAGGTTTGTTGCTGTATTTTGAGAGTGACCCATATATTTGATGTTACTCTTTTTCTATAGAAATCATTTGAATTCTACAGAAGTATCTCTTTTGGTATTTGATTAGGCGGCGGAAAACTATTTGAAGACTGTTGATGACACCCAGGAAAAGGTTTCAGATTTGGTCAGAGATGAAGATAAAAGTAAACTGGTGTCATATGGAAACAGTTATCTGAACGCCTTCGAGAGCCTGGTGTCTGCACTGGTGAAGCCAACAGAAACTCACAACTTGCTGAACATTAGTCTCGACAATACAGGTAAAAGGCCCTGTTTGTATTTGTGTTTATGACATGTTCCGGGATCAGTCACACTGTGTGCGTCATAGTCAAATAAGTTCTTCTCGAGAAGTTTTTGCTTTTCCATTTTTAAAATGTTTTTCTTTCATAAGCAATTGTCCAAAAGTCAATTTTGCCGGAATGCTGTAGAACACCATTTTTAGTGCCCTAAAAAACCTTTCATCGAGCATTGGGTCTCATTCACTAAGCATGCATACGAACAAATTAGTGCATGAAACCTGCATATGAATGTTTTCACAAACAAATCACGATTCACTAAAACTTTCATACTAAATTTTATTCTAAATTGAAGAAAAAACAGGAACAGGAATATATATAATGAATTGTTTCATCTAAGTATAATAGTTATACAGTCCATATATATTTGGACACTGACACAATTTTCATATTTTTGTCTCTGTAGTAATCTAAGGAGATATTAGAATTATTTATTAATAAACTGGTGTTTTCTGTGTCAGTATCGCAAAGATGAAGTTTTGTTTTTGATGTGAATTATTTCATTTTAAATTAGTAATTTAAAGCTTTCTATAGATCTATTTATCAAGTCTGTGAAGCAAGTAGACCTATTCGCTGAGTTTCAGTTCATTTTTGTGAAGCGCTCCTGTTCAAGACCGAGACTGCAGAAAGCACATCCTGTTTGTTTTCTTTATTTTATTTTAAAAGAAAAATGTTTTGTTGATATTATGAGTGTGCACACATAAAAAGAGGACCCTTTACAATTCTGAATGATGTATTAGCCTACTCTTACATTTACGAGCAAAAATGACAGCAATTTTAAGTTGTTTCCAATGCAAGTTATTGTGCTGGTGCCCACAAAGTGTTCTTCAGCTTCAGTTTCTCTCTCAATACAAACAATTGGGTATGCGTCTAAACCAGGGGTGGGCAAACTTGGCCCTTCCAGGCCACTTTCCTCCATATTTTATCTCCAACTCTAATTTAACACACCTGAACCAGCTAATCATTGTCTTCAAGAGTTGAAGACAATGACTAGCTGGTTCAGGTCTAAACTAACATTGCGATATGCTTTAACTGTTTTACTGTATATCTATAGATTTTATTTTAGGCAAGTCGTGATGATTTGAGAAGGCTAAATTGATCAAACATAGGCTATGATCAACTCACTGGCCACTCTTTTTTTACACTATAAAAAACAAAAACATGCATTTAAAAAAAATAAATAGAAATTGCTAGAAATGTTTTTCTATATTAAATTCTATGGGCCCTATCATACACGTGGCGCATGGCTGCGCAAGTGATTTTTGCAAGTTTCAGCCCGACGCAGTTGACACTTTCACGTCCTGTGCCACGTTGTTTAAATAGCAAATGCATTTGCGTCCATTTGTGCACCCATAGGCGTGCCGGTCTGAAAACGAGGTGTGTTCAGGCACATTGTTGGCGTGTTGCTATTTTGAGGCAACTCAAAGACTGCACCATTGACCAACTAAAACCTGGTCTAAAGTCAATGGCGCAGTAGTTTTTTTTTTTTTTTTATTTAAAGAGCGCGTTACTATAGGCGGGTCCACAGCGCGCGCACACTCTGCTTATTACACACACAAGGATTCACAGAAGCACACAAGCATGGCAAATATTAAAATTAAAGGATTACAATGTAAAAGATTATTATTGTGTGGGCTACATAAATATAAAAATGCCTACATGTCATAATAGATAGTCTTTGCATGTATCAGAATTACCTATTTGCTTGTGCACGAGCAGCTCCATTTCATACTGTGTAAATAGCGAATCCGCCATGGCACGAGCACAACTGGCTCTTAAAGGGAATGGGAGATGAGACTCTGATTGGTTTATTGCACGTTATGCCCAAAACACACCCATTACTCATTAAGAAAATATGGACAACCCTTTAAGACAATGCGCCGGGCAGTCTGACCATTTTTCCCGTTGTTAAACTAGCAAAAGTCGATTTGGACACCCCATAAGTGCACCTGCGCCATGCGTTTTAGACCATGTGCTTAGATTGTTAAAATAGGGCCCAGTGCATTTGATGTGCAGTTTTGTAACAACCGCCCACACCTATATTTTTGTCTGATTTAGGTCATTGTTGCATTGTCAAAAAAAAAAAAAAAAAAAAAAAAAAGTATTATTTTCACGTCTTTTTAAGCCATCCGGTACTCGTGCTCTTCAGAGGCACTTTTCTGTGTAGCGCATGCTGCGAGTACCAAATTGAGCAAAGCTTGTTACACGTAAGTGGCCAAATACACACAAAATGACGTCAAAATGGTTGTCCTGGTGAGTATCCTCATAAGCACTGTCAGTTTTGTCTTAAGTTAATGTAAACAGTTGCGAAAGAAAACGGATGTTTATCAGTATTGGATCCGTGAAATAGATCTTGTGACAGCAGCCTAATAAAGCTGTGCCATCTGTCATTAATGTTAATCAAACAATAAAAGACAGAGAAAATCCCTCACTGCTCTTGACTAAATGTTTTGTTGAAAAACTTTAATGTTAGTTTACAGTTTATTCAATTTCTGCAGCCTATTTAAAACACAATCATATTTTAGAAAATGTACTTAATATTTGCATCATTAATGATTCATCTCAAACACCGCGACCCACCCGCAAATAATCAGAATGCATTTTTTTATTACACGACCCACGTATTATCTGCAGCGCCCGCGTATATAACTGCCATCCGCACATCACTAATGTTCATCACATGTTGACTAGTGTTGGTTTTGCAGTAAACAGCTGGTATGGGCTTTGTAATCTCTGTTGTGGAAAAAGATATTTCAGAGACACTCAGGTGAGAAATTGCACAGAGTCAGAGATGCTGCTTCAATCCATGTTTATTATAACATGCGCATGGAACTCTCCTTGTGTCACCCACAGCAGAGAGTTGAGCTTCACTTGTTGATTCACAATTTATATGCTCTCCCCTTGTGGCTTTCTCACCTCCCTTGTGCGTTGCTAACTTGGCAAATACTATTGACAGCTGAGGCAAATATCATGCTGTTCTTGAACACATGTGGTTTGTTCATAGACAACATATGACTCATCAAAGCATTGCTTAATGTTTCATGGTCTCTCACTTAGTTATGCATGCTTGGCATTCTCTCACTTGCTGCGTTTTACTGTAAGTTCACTCATGTTAGAAAGCAAACAGCTATTGTGAAACACAAAGAAAGGAGGGCTGTCCTTTTGCAGGTTTCTGCGTTTCTTCCTACGAATAGAAAATTTTATTATATTGTACAAGTTACTGCCACAGAAATGATTATATTTTATTTTCCCTAACATTCCACTCCTTTTATCCTCTGACAAGTTTCATCACACCTCAGGCTCTTCTTTGAGAGATTTCCACCTGTAGTGATCATTATTCAGACTCAAAATGGAGGTTGCTAAATGGTGGGTCCCATGACTATTATGCTCTTGTCTTGTAGCATACATTCTAGTGCTGCGCGACCCATGACAGTGTCTTCTACTGGTTCTGCTACTGGCCATCCTGTGTCCAGTCATCTCGTCCTTAAGTTTCCTTCGTCGTCTGGACCCCAGTGGCGCCTGGTGTCGAAGGAGAGGGCTGGTCGCTGCCGCAAGAGGGCAGCTTTCTGCAGTGGCTTGCGTGCACCCACGTTCCTCGACCCTCGACCTTCACCGCGGTGTGGGTGACCAATAGTATCAAGTGCGGGCCCGTCCAGCGTTTCTGCTTCCAGTGTTTCCTTTTTAGGTCTCGTATGACCACCCAGTCTCCTGGTTGTAACTGGTGCAATGACTCCTTCGCACTCCTGTCTGGTCTGGCTTGTTTGACCTGCACACAAATAGCAGAAAGAGACTTTGCAAGATTAATGCAATATTTAACCATTTCATTGTCCCCTTCGAACAGGTCCAGATTCCTCAGGGAGGGGTTAGACCACCCCATGTGTGGTGGTCTTCCCATCAGGATCTCAAACGGTGAGAGGCCTGTGGGTTGTCGCGCGCGCATTCTCATTGACATGAGTACCAATGGCAGAGCATCTGTCCACCCCAGCCCTGTTTCGTCCATGCATTTAGTCAATTTTAGTTTTATTGTCCCATTTTCACGCTCCACCGCCCCCCCTGATTCTGGGTGGTAAGAGCAATGGTGAGTGAGGTCTAATTTAAGTCCCTCACTCAATGTTTTGATTGCACTATTGACAAAGTGAGACCCATTGTCACTTGAAATTTTCCTTGGTATGCCCCACCTAGGTACTATGTGCTGTAATAGCATTTTTGCCACTCCTTTTGAGTCTGCTTTACTCGTGGGCATTGCCTCTGTCCATTTAGAGAACATGTCAACCATTACTAGGCAGTATTTCTTACCCTTGTGTGGCGTCAGCTCTATGTAATCCATCATGACATGTTGGAAGGGCTGTGGTGGTTTGTGGGTGCCCTGCCATAGGTTGTTTGTTATTTCTTCCTATGTTTCGCTGTGCACATATTAGGCAGTTTTTACAGAATGCTTCAGCTTGGACTGTGAACCCTTTTGTAAAAAATGAGGACCTCAATGCCTCTATCATTCCCCCTTTTGACACATGGTCTACCCCATGGGTCAAAACACAGTATGTTGGAAAGAAATGAGACGGCAAACATGGTTTTTTATATTGGGTCCTAGCCACACATTTTCTTCGTATGTGGCTCCTGCCTTTTTCCATGCAGCCTTGTCCTCCAAAGAGGCCCAAGCCTGCATGTCAGACAGTGACACTATGGCTGTTTCAGTAGTGTTATAGACTAGTGTGCTATTCTTAGGCTCTGGCTGAGACAGAGCTGCACGCTTTGCTGCAGCATCCGCTCTAGCGTTTCCTGCAGACACTATGTCTTTTCTGCCAGTATGAGCTTGACATTTCACAATTGCCAGTTGTGCTGGTAATGTAATAGCATCCAGTAATTCAGAGACTAGTTTTTTGTGCAATATTGGTTTGCCATCTGATTTCAAGAAATCTCTATGTTTCCACAGCGTGCCGAAATCGTGGCACACGCCAAATGCGTATCTACTATCTGTGTAAATGCAGGCAGTTTTTCCTTCAGCCAGTTTACACGCTCTGATTAATGCATATAGTTCTGCTGCCTGTGCTGAGGGATATTGTGGCAAGCTTCCACAGTCCAGCTTTTCGCTATCTGTTACTACTGCAAATCCACTCTGTGTCACTCCCCCTGGTGTTTTTAGATGCGCTGCCGTCTACGTACAGCGTCATTTCTGCATTTGGTAT
Organism: Cyprinus carpio; assembly: GCF_018340385.1. NCBI lineage: Eukaryota > Metazoa > Chordata > Actinopteri > Cypriniformes > Cyprinidae > Cyprinus > Cyprinus carpio. The sequence goes on from NC_056597.1 coordinate 34,631,417, forward strand.
TGGCACGTCCAGCAAGTCTGGGCGTGGTGCACAGACCTGTTGGATAGCCGTTATGCAGCGATGGGGTTCCCCTTCGTCAGGGAGTGGCATCAGCGTGGCTGGATTCAGTGTATTACAGCGTTTTATGGTTATGTTGGGCATTTCCATAAGGCTGGTGGTATAACGATACCAGCGAGCTGCAGAAAGATGTGAAGTTTTACTTTCGTTTAGTATCAGTGATACGCTGTGAGGAACGAAGAGTTTCAGGCTGCCATAACCAACAAAATCTCTACAGGCTAATACAGCTTTTTCGCAGGCCGCTATAGCTCGTAGACAGGCCGGAAGTCCAGCCGCCACGGCGTCCAGTCGACCTGAGAAATAGCCAACTGGGCGTAATTTCATGCCATGATCCTGTAAGAGAACACTCAGCATGTGACCTCGTTTTTCCGTGGACGTGTAAGAAGAACGGTTTGGTCTGATCAGGTAAACCTAAGGTCGGTGCACTTTGTAGTGCTAATTTCAATTGTTCAAATGCTTCTTCCCCCTCTTTTGTCCACGTAATCGGTTGGTTTGCAGATAATTTGGTGTCAAAAATCATTTGACTCAATGGTCTTTCAATTTCGCTGTAATTAATAATAAACGTTCTGCAATACGAAGTCATACCCAGAAATGCCATCATCTGTTTCTTATTTCTTGGTTTTGGCACCTGTAACACTCCACTGATCCTTTTCTCAAAAATGTGTTTCCCGTTTTTCGAAATAACATGGCCTAAAAATGTAACCTGTTCCTCTGCGATAGAAACCTTTTTGATATTCACTTTATGACCGTTTTCTGCTAAATGGTTTAGTAGTTTCAGAGTTGCCTCTAAACACACTTCTCTGGAAGGTGCGCATAGAAGCAAGTCATCCACATATTGCAGCAATGCCACACCCTTGGGCAGTTTTAGCGACAATAAGTTTTCATGCAGCGCGCCGTTGTAGATCGTTGGGCTTTCACAGTAACCCTGACACAGTCTCGTAAAAGTATATCTTTTCCCTTTAAACGTGAAGGCAAACCAGAATTGGCTATTTTTGTGCACTGGTACGCTAAAAAAAATGCATTTGATATATCCACGGATGTAAAGTGAGTGGTATCAGATGGAATTTGAGACAAAATGGTGTACGGATTGGGTACATTTGGTGCTCGTGCTACAACTGCAGCATTTACAGCTTGTAAATCTTGCACAAATCTCCACTCTTCTGGTTGGCCTACATCACGTATTTTCTTTACAGGAAATATCGGGGTGTTTACTGGTGAGTCAGCACACGGTATAATTATACCTCGCTCTAACAGTGACTCAAACACTGGCGTTATGCCTTCCAATGCATCCCGTTTGACAGGATATTGCGGTTTGTGTGGTCTGTAATTAGACTTGGGTGTTATCCTGACCTCAGGACAGTTTTTTATTAGCCCTACGTCATATCTGTCCTTTGCCCACAGTTCCTGTGGTATTTGGGACATTGTTTCCTGTGGTATTGGTCTGTTTTGACAAGCTGTGTTTGTCAGCTGGCAGTCTCTAATTATTCTAATCGAACGCAGTCCCCAACCATGTTTGTGGTTTGACCACCTGTTTCCAAGCCTTTAGCTCGGGGTTGTAAAAACAACCTTCTAAATGTGCTTGCCAGCTTTTGCTTTCAACACAGCTTTTCAAAAATGGACCATTGTCTTTCCACTCTATGTCTGGGCTTTTTGCCAACGACACATGTGGGAAGGAATCAGCCACATCAAACAAACACATCCCAGTTTCTAATTTAATTTTGCCTGCACAATGTTTGTCATCCCAGTAGACCTCTGTACATGAGATTTGGTCAGTGACGTCTCCTGACCAGACCTCTTCATATGGGACATCTTGGCCCACACTAACATGAGCTGTAACATGCAACTCGCCTTCGCTCTGAAAATCAGAGCCTTCTCTCATACACCCTTTTGCTACGTTTCTTAGTGTTTCACTTTCAGTCAGTAACCACATATACACATACAGATCCTCACTCTCTCTCTCAGCAAGCGCCATGCTTCACATGTCACACCACTCTCCTCATCACACACAAATCATCATTTTCATTTTACACAAAGCATCTCTGCCCAGCAGATTAAAGGGGCATTCTTCTGATAATGCAAATGGCAGCGCGAAGCATTGATTATCGTATATACATTGCAATGGAACCGATAATTTATCTGATATGACTTTTCCAGACGCAGTGGTTGCGTAAATCACACAGTCTGACTCCCTAAATTTATCTGATTTCTCCTGTTTTCGTGATATGCACGATCTTGTCGCGCCAGTGTCTACCAGAAACCGCAATGGTTTCCCTTCTACTAACATTTTTATTTCTGGGCTGGTTACGTATGGCTGATTATACACACACATAGTTTCATCTGTGCTAACTAACATTTCCCTTTCAGCATAGTTACAGTTAGAAAAAGCAGATACTTCGTTGCGCAAAGAGAAAGGATTGATACTCATCGTGTGCTGTGCTGTTACTTCGATGGACGCCTCCTCCCTCCCAGGGGTAAATCAGTCCATTTTATCTGTCCCACCACCTCAGCTCTCGGTCCCTCAGGACAATTACGATACCAATGTCCCTCTTTTCCGCAGTTCCAGCACCCTTTTTCTCTTTGTTCACTTCGTCCTCTTCCTCTCCCCCTGCCTCTGCCTCTACCTCTGCCTCTGCCCCTTCCACATTCTCCTGCATGCCAGTCCTGAGTCTCCTTCTTGGCTTGTTGCATCCTCATTTCAGCCACTGCTAGGTTGACGTTGTGAATGCGTCTGCTTTCTTTTGCAGATTGTCTAGATGTTACTTCATCAGCGTGTGTGGCATGTCTTCTCACCTCCTCCAGCCTAGCTCTGCTGAGTCCCACGCATGAACGCTCCACTGCACGTCTTGTTTCCTCTCTCATGCCTTGTAGAAAGCAAGTTTTCAAAAACTCTTCATACGGAGATGGGTTTGCAGCGTCAGCTGGTTTGTGGTTTGAGTGCAGAGGTTGGTTTCAGTATTTGTCTCTTCGGCTTTGTAGCGGTCTCCGAGGGAGATTTTTCAGTCTTAAGTAACAGTGGTTTCTTGTCATCTTCTGCCTCATCAGGGGTGTCCAGGTCTGGGAGTGGGGGTGAGCTGGGTGCGGTGGGTTCAGCGCGTTGTTCGGATGTCGGTCCGTGATATGGTGGAGGTGGATTTCGTTCGCCCCTGGGTGGGAGGCAGTCGTCCTCTGTGACTTTGACACATCGACTTTGTACCTCAGGAGAAGAATGAGTAGAATTACAACAAGAACTTTTCTTGTTTGCTTTTCTTTCCCTAGTCTTGCTTTCCCCTACCCAATATCCTATAGTTTGACGAACCTCTGCCATGCAGGGTTCCTTAGAACTAGGTTTATATTCACAATAAATTTTGTCTTGCCATGCAGTATTTTTCTGCACCGAGAAATTTGGTATATAGCCAAATCTCCTGTGCAGGAATTCAGTTCTTTCTTTAAACTGCATTCCATGTTTTTACACATTTGAGACAGACAATTAGACATAGACAAAGCATCATCTCTCCCTCCAGGTGCACCCACCTTACTATCTTTGTTTCCCATTTCGTGCGGACTTTATACCTCACGTGAGGACTTTATACCTCAATTAACACTTATTACTAGGAGGACTCTATACCTCCTAGGGGGACTTGATACCCCTCTTAAAGTGACTAGGAGGACTCTATACCTCCTAGGGGGACTTGATACCCCTCTTAAGAATAAAAGGATTTTGTACATCACCTGAGTGATCTGATGTACCTCCACAGGTTCTTTTTCGGATCCCAGTCCCTGAAGGATCCAGCGCCCACGTCCCTGCAGGGGGTTTGGGTCGACAGGCTTTCTTGAATAGCACATAATAACACATAATTCCTCAATCAATGTTAACCAAACCATGTCGCCATGTTTGTTGTGGAAAAAGATATTTCAGAAACACTCAGGTGAGAAATTGCACAGAGTCAGAGATGCTGCTTCAATCCATGTTTATTATAACATGCGCATGGAACTCTCCTTGTGTCACCACAGCAGAGAGTTGAGCTTCACTTGTTGATTCACAATTTATATACTCTCCCCTTGTGGCTTTCTCACCTCCCTGTGCGTACATTCGTGTCTGGAAATAATATCTTTTCAGAGAATCGTGACGTTCTCCTTGACCAATTTATGTTTCTTGTCAACAATCAGTAGAATCAGTGATTCACTTTATTGGCTTTCTGGGTAGAGCTCTGTCAGCTGAAACTGAACAACACGCTAGAAAAGGGTGAGGAAACCACAAGAGGATAAACATCCATCACTTATAATCTGTCTCATTATTTCTGCTAACTTGGCAAATACTATTGACAGCTGAGGCAAATATCATGCTGTTCTTGACACATGTGGTTATTCATAGAGAACATATGACTCATTCAAAGCATTGCTTAATGTTTCATGGTCTCTCACTTAGTTATGCATGCTTGGCATTGACTAAAACATCTGCTGCGTTTTACTGTAAGTGAGGGCTGTTGTCTTAAAGCAGTACTAAGGTGCGAAGAACATCAAAGAATAAAGGATGTTCTACCTTTTGCAGGTTTCTGCAAGCATCCTACACAGATATATTTTACTTCTACTAGTTCTAAGTTACTCTAAGCAATGCTGTAATGCTGATACTTAAATTTTTCCCTAACATCTCTCTCTTGATAATTGCTGTTCAGTTTTTGCAAGACATTGCAATGTTTCTTGCTTTTTATCTTCAAAAAGTTCTTTCTTTCTCCCCAAATTACACGAGAACTGACTTGCTTAACAATGTAGAACATTTTTGGGTCAACTATCCAATTAAGTAGGTTTTCCATTTACCTTAGAAGACCTGGCAAACTATTTAACAAACCTGTCCGAGATTGATATCAGTTATCTAAAAAGATTTGAGAAATACAAACAAACAAACCAATACTTTCTTTGAAAAAACTAAAATCTTAATTTTTATTTGACTAAAATCCTTCTATGTCACTTGCCTAAACATTTGGAACAATTTGGGAAAATGTTTATATTTATATATAATACATATGTACCACAATTTACAGGAAAACTGTGGCATTGAGAATTAAAAAAAGTCCCTTTTTTTTGTTTTTGTTTTTCTCTTAGAGGTGAGAGTTCTTGCAGTTGGACCAAATGCATCTGAAAAAAATATTCCTTCAGTCAGTACGGAAAAGGCTATTATGGATATTAACATTTTTGAAATTGCCAAGAGCAGCCCTTCAGGTGTGTGGGAAGCATGAATGTATCTTGAGTACACACACAAACATTTGCTTTTTGAGAAATTCAGTTTGCCGTTGTGAATGCCCAATGTTTTATTTTTGTCTGAATGACATTAGTTACTTTGTGAACTGATGAGATTTTCTTTCACTACCTTTTGTCTCATGTTGGTCTGTAACTCAGGATCAGCTGCTGTGGCTTTCATGAGCTACAAGATGATTGAGAATCTACTGAAGCCAGACTTCTTTAACACATCAAATGACACGATTAAAACCATGATGTCCACTGTGATCTCAGCTACTCTCCTCCAAACCAACAACACTAAACTCACCAAACCAGTCATCTTCACCTTCAGACACATCAGAGTGAGACACTGAAATGTTTTCGTCAAACATGAGAACTGATGAACATGTTTAATGTTCTAATCATTGTTCTTCTTTTTGCAGGAGTTTGATCCCAGTGGTTCTCTTTCCTGTGTGTACTGGAATATCAGCGAGTGGATTGTAGATGGTTGTTCTGTTTTAGAGACCAACAGCAGCTACACTGTGTGTTCCTGTGTTCATCTGTCCACATTCGCTATCATCATGCAAACCAGCCGCCCAACAGAGGTACGAGATCATTTATAGAGAGCTGGTCTCAAGGATCAGGATTGGGGCAGATTAAGCATTTTTTCACTAATAGGTATCGGCTCCCCTAAACCTGATCATTATTTTATGGCAGTAGGTGGCAGTATGTGCCTTGCAGTAGATTTGCCAACCACCATTAAAAGCAAAAGCAGAAAAAAAGTGTGTCCATGTTCAATGTTTTTTTTTTTTTTACATTAGTAGTCCCATATTCCACCAATGTCTTTATTCAGTATGTGCAGATATATACTAAGGAAAGCATATCTTATATATGTATGCACACACACATACACACAAACAAATGTGACCTGTGCTGGCAAAATGAGTCACACTTAATTTCATTCTCCATTAAAAGACCTTCAAGATGATATATGATTTGTTGGAATCGGAGGAAAAAATGACTGAGCTACACCTGTTTGAAGTCGACAAAGTCAGCAAAGTCAGTTCTGAGAAAACTCAAGTTGAAGTTTTCTGAAGGTTCCAAACCAAAATCACCCAGCAACGTTGCACTGTTTCTTCCACTTCCTTTCTAAATAATAATTACTATATTAATATTCACAATATAGCCATTTTTTTGTTGTTTTTATCTTTTCAGGATGCAAAAAAAAAATTCGCCGTTTTTAATAATGGGTCATTAGAGTGAATTTGTTTAGATCTGGTGAGTTTTTAAATTTGGTGAGGGGAGCTACCAATTCAATTCTGTACCCAGTTGTAGTCAACCTCTTTTAAACACTCTTGTGTGTTTTTGCATGTGTGCTCTGGTTTCGAATGAAAAAACCACATGATTTTACAATGTGTTTTTTGCAGCATTGAGTTTAGCCGATCACAGGCATCTCTGTTGAAAGCAATGGCCAGTCAGAGGTGTTCCGCAAATCATTGCTATGATTGACAGTGATAACAACTGTAGCACTTTGTGCGGATAGAACTATCTGACAAGCCGATGTCAAAATATGCATTAATCGATGCAGAGTAAATTCAGAGTAACAAAACTACAACAGAATATATTTAGCAGCTTCTAAGACTAAGAGCACTCTTTTTGATGAGGCAATGTTTAAAATGATTTTTTTTTTTATTAAATCTAAAAATATTTCAAAATATTAAACTCATTATTATTTAATTGTACTTGCTATACTACTTCAGTGCAGTACTAACATTTGTTATAATAGTAATTTTATAATACATTCAAAATCAAGAAGTGAAAACTAGGGAGTGGAAATGGCTACTGAGCTAATGAGTGATCCTCTGCTGCCATCTACTGGATATAATGGAAATTTCATCTTAAAAGTCTGTTTTCCACCTGAATTTGTGGCACATTTTTTCATGTCACCTCCATGAATTAAATGCAAATCTTAAAAGTGAATTGTACTGCATTACTGTAGAGTTGAAAAAAATAATGAACTTTAGATCTTTAATTACTATTTGGAGCATTGGGATTGCTAGAGGAGAGGCTTAATGAACTAATTTTTTGTGTGAAAACCTGAAATTTGACCAAAAATCAACATTTTTCACTTTATTTTTTTTTTTTTTTTTTTGTTATTTTTTTTTTTGTAGCTCAAAATTAGCCTGTGCACATTCCGACCATTGATTTATAATGACTATGTTCTCTATTACAGATCAGTGATTCCGACTCATTTTGCCAGCATGGGTCACATATTACTCATATTTACTCACCTAGACTCTGCACAACTCTGTATATATTAGATTGATTAAAATAACTTTAATGTACTTGAATTGTGCATTAAATTCAAGGAATGTAGAAGTATCGGATCATGAATCGGTATCAGCAGATACTCAATATTCAGTGACTCGGATCGGGGCACAAAAATCCCTTATTTACATCCCTAATTTATAGTAAATACCGAACAACAGCACAGATTTGGCACTCATGAACTCTGACATGTTTTCTCAGAGCAACTTACTGCTGGAACTGTTGAATTCGGTGTGTGTGATCGTGGGGCTGGTGTTCTTCAGTTTGGCCCTGTTGACCTTTGCCCTTTGTCAGTGGAGTCCTGGAGTGAATAATGTGGCTCGAATCAACATCTGCATCAGTCTTCTGCTGGCTCACCTTCTGTTCCTGCTCAGAGGGAAGTTTCTGAGCCTCATACGGCCTCAGCAGGTGAGAATGATGAAGGAGCCCTACAGCTCAGCTCAGCCTCACTGAGAATCATCATAACCCTCTCTCATGATCTCCAGGTGTTGTGTGCCGTGATCGCAGGCCTTCTGCACTTCCTCTTTCTCTCCGCCTTTGTGTGGATGTTCATTGAAGTTGTGCTGCTCTTCATCTGTGTGAAGAACCTATCACAGATCAGCTCCAAAAAGAAGGAGGTGCTTAACAGTGGATTCCTGTGTGTGATTGGATATGTGGTTGCTCTGGTTGTGGTGTGTGTGTCTGTCGGTCTGGTTCCTGAAGGATACGGCAGTGAACAGTGAGTTGTTGTTGTTGTTTTGATAGATCATTTGTTTAGAAGGATGTAAATTGCTCAGGGCAGGTTTCTGTTATCTGATAATATTTTTGTGTGTGTGTGTCACGGTATGTTAAAGGCACGCACATGGAAACATCTAAAATAGCATTATTTATTTCAGTTATTATTTGTTTTCCTCCTAACAGTTGCTGGATTAAACATGATAAAGGTTTTATCTGGAGTTTTCTGGGTCCTGTGTGTGTCATACTAGCAGTAAGTTCTGAATATAAACATTTTTCACATGGACTGTTGAAGCCAAAAAATGAATTTGATTATTTTTTTCTTTTTCTGCAGTTAAACATGATTCTCTTCATCAAGATTGTTATCACTCTGAACTCAACTCTCAAAACACTGAATGCTGAGGTTTCACAGATGAAACAATCCAAGTAACAAACAATATGATCAAAACACTGTATAAATAAAGAACACATAGTCAATGAAGACACACTAACTCTTTTTCTTTCTGTGTCTCTGCAGGGTTATGGTGTTTAAAACACTGGCTCAGTTTGTGGTTCTTGGTTGCCCCTGGATTCTGGGTTTCTTCACTAATGGCAGTATGGTGCTGGAGATCCTCTTCCTGATCTTGAACTCCCAGCAGGGAACCTTCATCTTCCTGATCTACTGTGTTCTCAATAATGAGGGGGTCAGACTTTTTTTTCCATCCGACTAATCAGTCTCCAGTGACAGTACAGTAGTTTTATTACCTGTTTATTATAAAACAAAAACTCCATTCTGGCTGTTGAGTTTCAGAGGTTAAATTGATATCATGAAGTCACTCAGCTCCTCTCGTCTCATTCTTGTCCAGGTCAGGCAGCAGTACAGGAAGTTCTTCAGATGTCTTTGCTGTGGACGCAAAAAACTCTGAGGACTACAGCATCATGTTCAGGAAATAAAAGTACTGCTGAAGTGCCATTAATATGCAGGTGATGCAATTCTTATAGTAAAATCAATGTTTTAGATGTTAACTGTAGTTTCAGCTCCTTTCTGTAAAGACTTTTGATATTACAGTTCTAAATAATATTAATGCTGAACATATAAATCTTTTTTAAACACAAGATTTTCTTGGTGGTGAGAGAAAAGCATATTTTTACACAAAATGTTCTTCTAAATGCTGGCCAACTATAAAACCATCCTGAAAGCTGTTTCATGTGTACCTGGTGAAGGAAAATAACATGACTTTACAGTTTAAGTTAAATATTTAAATAAGCCTTGTGTCAAATTTTTAATACGTTTTAATCTTGCACACTTATATTTCTGTTTGTGGTTAGAAGATATATATATATATATATATATATATATATATATATATATATTATATTACTTTATATGCCATATGGCAAAATACAGTATATTTTCAGGATGGAGTGTCACGGGTTTTACAGGCGTACCTTTTTTTTGGTACAAAGTTCTGTCTTTACAAACAGTGAGATCTTATAACTGTATCTGTGAACATGTTTCATTCAACGAAAGACTAAAGCGCCATATAATTAGACTGTTTCTAATTTGAGAGAAATATCCTGGTTTGAAATAAAACATACTATATTTTGCAATATAACTGTATCTAAAATGTAACTATCTCATGTAGGTTTGGTTTCACTTTCAGTTTCATGGACTTCTAGTTTGTTTGTCTTTGTTACCTGTGTTTCATTGGTTGTCATGATTGTTCATTGATTTCACACACACTGTTCATCATTTTGTTCATTAGTTATCTGTGTATTCCATTCATTGTCTGGTGTTGTTTGTGCCTTGCACAGTGTCTTTGACTCTTGTACGTGGAGATCCCTCTTTTATTTTGGTTTAATAAAGTTACGCTGCTCACCTTGTCTTCATCCATAGCCTGAACATTACAAAACACCATACAGTTAAAATAATGGATCGTGCAGCAGAATTTTTCGCCCTCTCCTGTGAAAGGATTCCTACAATGGTCATGCTGCTCACTAATATCAGATCGCCCAGCATAGTTTCATAAAAAGTTTCATAAAAAAAACAACAACAAAACACAACATTTTGAACAAATAAAAACTGAACACAAACACACACACACACACACATATATAGAACAATAATCATAACATTCATTAAGTACAAAGAGTCCATCAACATGCCTAAAGCTTGCATTGTCCTATACCACTTCCTGTGTCGACATTTAATTCAGTAACATTAGGCAGGTCTGGTTTATATGCTGTTTAATGTTTGATCATCTCTTTATTGAACATATGCATCTGCTAACTTATGATTGTACTTCACTTGATTGTAGCTCTGTGTAGCTGCACTTTTCTGTTGAATCTCATAGTCACTCTCTTTTGTTTAAAGCGATCAAATATAACTTAATTCCCACCATATATCCGATATTATCTATTAAACTAATCTGACTAATTTGATAGTTACTGTAGTTTTTAATTGTAAACCACGAGAGCAGCATTCGTTAGCCAGTTAGCCTGTCATTCACATTTCTATTCACGTCTATTACCGTTCTCTTTTTCCTCTCGCTTCGTGCCTTTTCTCACTCGCTCTGTTTTTCACAAGTTCACCAAACAACAGTGGGAAGTCAGAATGATTCATCAATCATGGTGAGTAATATCTTCTTCTCCTGCTATTGTTGTTTGCAGTGCTTGCCACATGTATAGTTTATCTCTCTGTCTGCAAAGGGATTCACATGTGATAAATGCAGAGAAATAGTTAGGATGACAGAGAAGATTTTAGAACTATAAACACACATCCAAACTTTAATTGAGGAAAGTATGAATGTGAGGGCTGTAGATACGGCTTTGGATGCGACTAGCTCAAGGAGTCCTGTACATTGTTCGGTTCTGGTTACAGAGCCTCCGCAGCAGGGCGACTGGGTGACTGTGAGCCGTTCCACCAATCCGATCAGAACATTAAACAGGTTCTCCCCACTCAGTGACGCACCCACTGAGAAACCTGATCAAAGTGCTCTAGTTATTGGTGATTCTATCATACGGAATGTGAACATAGAGACACCGGCCACCATAGTCCAATGTTTACTGGGATCCAGATCGCCTGACATCTTGGCAAATTTAAAAGTGCTGGCTAATGAAAAATTTAAATTCAGTAAGATAGTTATTCCCGTCAGCAATGATGTTCGACTTTGCCAGTCAGAGATTACTAAAAATAACATAAAAGAGGTGTGTGAACTTGCAAGTATGATGTCAGACACTGTAATATGCTCTGGTCCCCTCCCTGCTTACCATGGCGACGTGATGCATAGCAGACTGTCGTCACTCAATGGCTGGAAGTGATGCCAGCAGAATAACATACAGTATTATAGATAATTGGACATCTGTTTGGGGCAGACCTGACCTGTTGAAAAGAGGTGGTTTTCATCCCTCCTGGGGTGGTGCCGCTCTTCTCTCTAGAAATATGGCACATAGTCTTAGAGTTTGTACTTGACTAACTGGGGCCCAGGTCAGGAAGCAGACAGACTGGCTAAACCGACTGTCTGCTAGCTGCCTTATGTCACAGAAATCAGTTCATTCTCAGCACAAAGAGACCCTTTTACCTAGATATCACACTACAGAGACTGTGTCTGATCCCTGAACTAGAAAATATAAAAAACGTCCAAGCCAATTTAAGAGTAACAATTTAATTGATGTTCAACAAATAAAAAAAATGTATATAATACAGAGAAACAAATGATAAAGCTCGGCTTATTGAATATCAGGTCCCTTTCTATGAAAGTACAATGATATGATTACTGATCATAACCTAGATATGCTCTGTTTGACAGAAACCTGGCCAAAACCCGATGATTACATAATTTTAAATGAATCTACCCCCCAAGATTACTGTTATAAACATAAACCACGTACAAAAAGTAAAGGGGGAGGTGTTGTTACAATTTATAACAATATTTTCAATATTTCTCAGAGGGCAGGCTTCAAGTATAACTCATTTGAAGTAATGGTGCTTTCTATTACATTATCCAGAGAAACAAGTGTTAATAATAAATCCCCTATAATGTTTGCACTGGCTGCTTTATACAGGCCGCCAGGGCACCATACAGACTTCAGTAAAGAATTAGCTGATTTTCTGAGTATCTGAACACTATTAGGGTTAGACAACATGTGTCAGGACCTACTCATTGTCAAAATCATATTCTACATTTAATACACATTTAATGTCACATGAAATTGATGTTTAATGGTGTTGAAGTTATGCAGCCAAGCGATGATATCTCAGATCATTATCTAGTCTTGTGCAAATTTCATATAGCTAAAACTGCAAATTCTAATCCTTGTTACACATATGGTAGAACCATCACTTCTACCACAAAAGACTGCTTTGTAAGTAATCTTCCTGATCTATCTCAATTCGTCAGCATATCCAATAGCTCAGAACAACTTGATGTGACAGAAACTATGGACTCTCACTTTTCTAGCATTTAAGATATGGTTGCTCCTTTACACTTAAGGAAGATTAAGGAAATCAGTCTAACACCGTGGTGTAATAAGCACACTCACACCCTAGAGAGAGCAGCCCGGAAAATGGAGCGCAGCTGGAGGAAAACAAAACTAGAGGTATTTTGTAATGCATGGCAGGAAAGTATCCTATCCTACAGAAAAGCATTAAAACTGCTAGATCCGATTATGTTTCATCTCTTTTAGAAGAAAACAAACATAACCCCAGGTATTTATTTATTTACAGTGGCTAAATTAATGAAAAATAAAAGCATCAACAGGTGTTGACATTTCCCAACACCACACCAATAAAGATGTTATGAACTACTTTAATTTAAAGATTGATACTATTAGAGATAAAATTGTATCCATGCAGTCATCAGCTACAGCATCATATCAGATAGTGCGCTATAGATCCCCTGAGGAACTGTTCCACTCATTCTCTACTGTAAGAGAGGAATAATTGTATAAACTTGTTAAATAATCTAAACCAACAACATGAATCTTAGATCCTATTCCATCTAAGCTCCTAAAAGAGGTGCTTCCAGATTTAATAGATCCTCTTCTCACTATTATAAATTTGTCATTGTCCCCAAAGATATGTCCCCAAAACCTTCAAACTAGCTGTTTCTAAGGCCTTTCATCAAAAAAACACAACTTTACCCTAACTTTACCCCAAAGTCAAGTCAAGTCACCTTTATTTATATAGCGCTTTAAACAAAAAAGAATGTGTCAAAGCAACTGAACAACATTAATTAGGAAAACAGTGTCAATAATGCAAAATGACAGTTAAAGGCAGTTAAAGGCAGTTCATAATTGAATTCAAATCATCTCAGTTCAGTTTAAATAGTATCTGTGCAATCATTTGCAATCAAGTCAACGAAATCGCTGTAAATGAAGTGTCCCCAGCTAAGCAAGCCAGAGGCGACAGCGGCAAGGAACCAAAACTCCATTGGTGACAGAATGGAGAAAAGAGAAACCAGGTTCAGTCGGGGGGGCCAGTTCTCCTCTGACAAGATGAAACCAGCAGTTCAATTCCAGGCTGCAGCAAAGTCAGATTGTGCAGAAGAATCATCTGTTTCCTGTGGTCTTGTCACGGTGGTCCTCTGAGACAAGGTCTTTACAGGGGATCTGGGGCTCATCTAGTTGTCCTGGTCTCCGCTGTCTTTCAGGGCTGTAGAGGTCCTTTCTAGGTGCTGATCCACCATCTGGGCTGGATACATACTTGATCCGGGTGACTGCAGTGACCATCTGATCTGGATACAGACTGGATCTGGAGGCAACGGTGACCTCGGAATAAGAGAGAAACAGACTAATATTAGCGTAGATGCCATTCTTCTAACGATGTAGCAAGTACATCTGGAGTTATGGGAAGTGTTCCCGGTTCCGGTTTACCTAATTAATGCAGCCTAAAAATCCCTATAATGGATTTGGATATTAGAAGCGTATTAGTGTGTTATGTGTAAGCCAGGTTAAAGAGATGGGTCTTTAATCTAGATTTAAACTGCAAGAGTGTGTCTGCCTCCCGAACAATGTTAGGTAGGCTATTCCAGAGTTTAGGCGCTAAATAGGAAAAGGATCTGCCACCCACAGTTGATTTTGATATTCTAGGTATTATCAAATTGCCTGAGTTTTGAGAATGCAGCGGACATGTAGGACTTAATGTAACAAGAGCTCGTTCAAATACTGAGGTGCTAAACCATTCAGGGCTTTATAAGTAATAAGCAAGATTTTAAAATCTATACGATGTTTGATAGAGAAGAACTACTTAATTACAGACCGATCTTTAAATCTTCCTTTTCTGTCAAAGATACTAGAAAAGATAGTATCCTCACAATTATATTCCTTCTTAGAGAAAAAAAATGGTATCTGTGAGGATTTGATGTCAGGATTTAGACTGCATCATAGTACTGAGACTGCTCTCCTTAGAGTTACAAATGACCTGCTCTTATCATCTGATCGTGGTTGTATCTTTCTATTAGTGCTGCTGGATCTTAGGGTTGCATTCAACACTATCGACCACAACATTCCTTTGATTAGACTAGAAAACTTTGTTGGCATTAGTGGAAGTGCATTAGCATGGTTCAAATCATACTTATCTGACCGCCATGAATTCGTGGCAGTGAATGAAGTAGTATCACATAGATCACAAGTGCAGTATGGAGTACATCAAGGCTCAATATTAGGGCCGTTACTTTCATGCTTTGCATGTTACTCTTGGGAGATATCATCAGGAAACATGTTGTTATAGCTTGCACTGATATGCTGCTGATACTCAGCTCTATGTTTCTTTGCGAAACATACCAATTTGAAAAACGGTATGCATAGTGGATATGAAAAACTGGGTAAGTAATTTCTTACTGCTAAATTCTGAAAAAACAGAGGTGTTAATTATCAGACCTAAAACCTCCACATGTAATAACCTAGAACACTGTCTAACACTTAATAGCTGCTCTGTCGATTCTTCATCATCAATTAGGAACCTAGGTGTGCTATTTGATAGCAATCTTTCCTTTGAAAGCCACGTTTCTAGCATTTGTAAAACTGCATTTTTCCACTCCAAAAAAATATATCTAAATTATGACCTATGCTCTCAATGTCAAATGCGGCAATGTTAATTCATGTGCTCATGACCTCAAGGTTAGATTATTGTAATGCTTTATTGGTTGGTTGTTCTGCACGCTTAATAAAAAAACTCCAGTTGGTCAAAAATGCAGCAGCTAGAGTTCTTACAAGAACCAGGAAGTATGGCCATATTTGCCCAGTTCTGTCAACACTGCACTGGCTCCCTATTAAACATCGTATTTACATTTACATTTAATCATTTAGCAGACGCTTTTATCCAAAGCGACTTACAAATGAGAACAGTAGAAACAATCAGATAAACGAGAGAACAACAACGGTATACAAGTGCTATAACAAGTCTCAGATAGTCTAGTACAGAGCACGTAGCCAGGGTTTTTTTTTTTTTATTTGAATATGATAGACAAGAAAAATAAAAGGTAAGTACTAGTATTAGTTGGTTAAGTGCAGGCGAAAAAGATGAGTCTTTAGATGTTTTTTGAAAATGAGTAAAGACTCGGATGTTCGAATTGAGAATGGGAGGTCATTCCACCAGCCGGGCGCAGTCCAGGAAAAAGTCTGTGAGAGTGATTTTGAACCTCTTTGGGATGGCACCACAAGGCGTCGTTCACTTTCAGAGCGCAAACTTCTGGAGGGCGCATAAGATTGAACTAATGAGCTTAGGTATGTTGGCACCGTGCCAGTGGTCGTCTTGTAGGCAAGCATCAGTACCTTGAATTTGATGCAAGCGGCTACTGTTAGCCAGTGTAACCTGATGAGGAGACTGGAAATGAGCTGTTTTTGGCTCATTGAAGACAACCCTTGCTGCTGCATTCTGGATAAGCTGTAGAGGCTTGATAGTACATGCAGGAAGGCCCGCCAGGAAAGCATTACAATAGTCCAATCTGGAGAGACAAGAGCTTGGACAAGAAGTTGGGTGGCTGCTCTGACAGGAAGGGTCTAATCTTCCTAATGTTGTATAAGGCAAATCTGCAGGACCAGGTCGTTGTAGCAATATGGTCTGTGAAGCTTAACTGATGATCCATCACAACTCCTAGGTTTCTTAAATCATCGTATAGATTTAAAAATCTTGCTAATTACTTATAAAGCCCTAAATGGTTTAGCACTTCAGTATTTGAACAAGCTCTTATTGCATTATAGTCCTCCATGTCCGATGTGTTCTCAAAACTCTGGCAATTGGATATGCCTAGAATATCAATATCAACTGCGGGTGGCAGATCCTTTTCCTGTTTAGTGCCCAAACTCTAGAATAATCTACTTCACATTGTTCGGGAGGCAGACACATTTTGTCAGTTTAAATCTAGATTAAAGACCCATCTTTTTTAACTTGGCTTACACTTACCACACTAACACATTTCTAATATTCAAATCCGTAAAGGATTGTAAGGCTGCATTAATTAAGCCAACTGGAATCGGGAACACTTCCCATAACACCCAATGTACTTGTTACATCATTAAAAGAATGGCATCTACGCTAATATTAGTCTGTTTCTTTCTTATTCCGAGGTCACCATAACCACCAGATCCAGTCTGTATACAGTTCAGATTGTCCCTGCAGTCACCCGGATCCAGTAAGTATCCACCCCAGATGGTGGATCAGGACCTAGAGATGACCTCAACAGCCCTGAATATTAGTGGAGACCAAGACAATTAGATGAGCCCCAGAGAAAGATCCCCAGTGAAGACCTTGTCTCCTAGATGGCCATCTTTGACACAGTCTGTATTGTTAAAAGTGCTATATAAATAAAGGTGACTTGACTTGACTTCTGCTGGACCTGACGTGATGAAGGTAACCTGGAGAGAAGGCATTAGTGTCTATAATAAGGATGTCATGAGAACCAATAAATAGGTACAAGTTGGTATTGAAAAGAGTAACAGTTTTTGAACAGTAAGATTTTTAATATTTTATAAAGAAGTCTCTTCTGCTCACCAAGCCTGCATTTATTTGATCCAAAGTACAGCAAAAGTAGTAATGTTGTGAAATATTTTTACCATTTAAAATAAATTCTTTCTATTTGAATATATTTTAAAATGTAATTGATTGCTGTGATCAAAGCTAAATTTGAATGATCCTTCAGAAATCACATATATATATATATATATTTAAGGATACAAATATGCTGATATTCTGCTCAAGAAACCTTTTTTAATTATTATTATTATTAATAATATTTAAAACAGTTGAGTAATTTTTTTTCATGATTCTTTGATGAATAGAAAGATCCAAAGATCAGCATTTATGTGAAATAAAAAGCTTTTGTAACAATACACTATACCATTCAAAAGCTTAGAGTCATTATATTTTTATTTTTCTGAAAATAAGTTATAGAAATTAATATTTTTATTTAGCAAGGATATTTCCGATTATTTTTAAAGTGACGATAAAGACATTTATAATGTTACAAAAAATATTTCAGATATTAAATGCTGTTTTTCTGAACTTTCTATTCATCAAAGAAATGTGAAAAAATTCTACTTAGATGTTTCCAACATCATCATCATAATAATAAATGTTTTTTGGGCAGCAAATCAGAATACATGTATCAACACTATTGTGACTGGATTAATGATGCTAAAAATTTAGCTTTGAAATCACAATAAATTACATTTTAAATATATTCAAATAGAAAAAGTTTTTTTATTTATTAAATACTAGAATATTTCAAAATTTAACTGTTTTGCTGTACTATGGATCAAATAAATGCAGGCTTGGCGAACCGAATTGTTAAAACATTAACAATTTTACTGTTTAAAAACTTTTGTCTGGTAGTGTATAGGCAACTTTATTTTTTCTCTAATTTCTTGCTTTTAATTGGCTTAGAAATCAGATAACTGCTGGACAATAATCAATAATAATGATTTGTTAATGTTTATATACTACAAACACTATTTTAAAGCACTACTTTTTTAACCATTAAAATTAATTTATAATTTATGCCATGCAGTGATTTTCACTTATGTATCAGATAATTATTATGGAGGCAGCTGACATCAATGAAAGAATTTGTAGCTTTACTCGCAAACTATAGTTTGTACTTTGGTACTTACTGAACGGTACTGTAGAAAAACACACAGCAAAAAATCCAGAGTGAAATCAACTCTGCTGGGAGTACATGTGAGACCACACTCAAGAGTTTGAAAGTGTTAAAGGGTTAGTTCACCCAAATATTAAAATTATGTCATTAATGACTCACCCTCATGTCGTTCCAAACCCGTAAGACCTCCGTTCATCTTCGGAACACAGTTTAAGATATTTTAGATTTAGTCCGAGAGCTTTCAGTCCCTCCATTGAGAATGTATGTACGGTATACTGTCCACGTCCAGAAAGGTAATAAAAACATCATCAAAGAAGTCCATGTGACATCAGAGGGTCCGTTAGAATTTTTTGAAGCATCGAAAATACATTTTGTTCCAAAAATAGCAAAAACTACGACTTTATTCAGCGTTCTCTTCTCTTCCGTGTCTGTTATGAGCTCGTTCACAATACTGCAGTTTAGTGATATCCGGTTCGCGAACGAATCACTCGTTGTAACCGGATCTTCTTGAACCAGTTCACCAAATCGAACTGAATCGTTTGAAACGGTTCGCGTCTCCAATAAGCATTAATCCATAAATGACTTAAGCTGTTAACTTTTTTAATGTGGCTGACACTCCCTCTGAGTCAAAATAAACCAATATCCCGGAGTAATTCATTTACTCAATTACAGTACACTGACTGAACTGCTGTGAAGAGAGAACTGAGATGCCGAGCCAGATAACGAACGAAACATTGACTCGTTCTCGAGTCAAGAACCGGTTGCATAGGTTTTCGGATCACTAGTAGTGATGGGAAGTTCTGTTCTTTTCCGCGAACCGGTTCTTTCAGACAGTTCGATTCAATAAACTGGTTGAAGAAGAAAAACGGTTCACCAGTTCTTTTGCGCTCAACGTAATGACTTCATTGGCGATGACTGCCCTTGATTCAAGCCTTCGTTTTACCCGCGCTCATAACATTAGTAATCAGTTCAGAATCAATCATCAAAAGAACCAGTTCGGTTCAGACGCGCTGTGTGTCAGTCTGAATCACGCATGCGCAGTATCATCAGCTCCTCGGTTCTCGAATCGGACGCGTCCGACAGAAACGGTTCTTGACTCGAGAACGAGTCAATGTTTCGTTCGTTATCTGGCTCGGCATCTTCAGTTCTCTCTTCACAGCAGTTCAGTCAGTGTACTGTTTGAGTAAATGAATTACTCCGGGATATTGGTTTATTTTGACTCAGAGGGAGTGTCAGCCACATTAAAAAAGTTAACAGCTTAAGTCATTTGTGGATTAATGCTTATTGGAGACGCGAACCGTTTCAAACGATTCAGTTCGATTTGGTGAACTGGTTCAAGAAGATCCGGTTTACAACGAGTGATTCGTTCGCGAACCAGATATAACTAAACTGAAGTATTGTGAACGCGCTCATAACAGACACGGAAGAGAAGAGAACGCTGAATAAAGTCGTAGTTTTTGCTATTTTTGGACCAAAATGTATTTTCGATGCTTCAAAAAATTCTAACGGACCCTCTGATGTCACATGGACTACTTTGATGATGTTTTTATTACCTTTCTGGACGTGGACAGTATACTGTACATACATTCACAATGGAGGGACTGAAAGCTCTCGGACTAAATCTAAAATATCTTAAACTGTGTTCCGAAGATGAACGGAGGCCTTACGGGTTTGGAACGACATGAGGGTGAGTCATTAATGACATAATTTTAATATTTGGGTGAACTAACCCTTTAAAATAGGAGTGTTAAATTAACACTGAAGCGGAGTTAAAGTTAATGAGATAATTAAGTTATTAACTGAGTGATGATCGACCATTATTGAAGAAACCTGATGTTAACAAGCAGAATCAACAAAGACAAAAATCTGAATTTTTTATGTCACCGTTATAGTGGTCAGTGTTTGCTTTAGTTGGGGTTCTTGACCCTTATGTTTTTAAAATTAGATTTGGTATGGCTGTTATAACTCAGTTTGTAATAGAGAGACGAGCAAAAATAAAAAACATGATAATGTGATATTAGCATATGTTTTTACGTAATTATTTGACCTGAATCACCAAACTTATATAAAGCCTAAAACATTAGGTCTGAAAATTAGAAAAAAAACTACTAAAAGTAGCATTGAAAACAAAAATAGAATAGTAAGAATAAAGGAAATTACTAAGACAATTCAGGTAATAATTTATTCATGCCACAGTGCATCTTGGGAGCCATGGATGAATTTTGATAGGTGGCACCCAGAATGCACTGCAAACACAAGTCTCCTGCAACATGCTTTTTTTGATTGTCACCGTCGTTGAGGTTCACAGGTTGATTCTTGATGTTTGCATGTCTAAATGAAAGACTCTTTTGAAAGATTTTTGAACAAACAACTTTTAAGAAATTCCACAGATTGTATTTAAAATGCCAGCAATCCTATGCTGAAGAATCATTTGGCCACAATAATCAACAATGAAAGTTTAACTCAGTGATTCAGGAAAACCAATATTTTTTTGTTTGCCCGTCTGTTTTATAACTCCATTACAACAGCCAAACAAAATCTGACTTTAAAAATATTAAGGGTCAAGAGCCCAACTAAAGCAAACATTGGCCACTATAACGGTGACATTAAAATAGTGATTTTCGTCTTTGTTGATTCTGC
Organism: Cyprinus carpio; assembly: GCF_018340385.1. Lineage (NCBI taxonomy): Eukaryota > Metazoa > Chordata > Actinopteri > Cypriniformes > Cyprinidae > Cyprinus > Cyprinus carpio. The sequence continues at coordinate 34,652,425 of NC_056597.1, forward strand.
TTGTTAACATCAGGTTTTCATCAATAATGGTCAATCATCACTCAATTAATCATTTAATTATCTCATTAACTTTAACTCTGATTCAGTGTTAATTTAACACTCCTATTTTAACACTTTCACACTCTTGAGTGTGGTCTCACATGTACTCCCAGCAGAGTTAATTTCACTCTGGATTTTTTGCTGTGCAAGTACTATCAGGCAATGTTGCTACCAACTTGGTATACACAAAATACTAGCTGTTCCGTGCTCCGGCGCAGTTAACGATGACACTACATGTGTACGCCGTCCAAGCATAAAATTTAACTGTGCCCACCTCTTTCAAGCAAACAATTGGTCAGTGTTAAAGGGAAAATGAATGCTGCCAAGTACAACCAGACTTCTAGACAGCTGTAGATGGGCAGGTCATTCACCTTCCAACACAACAATTATTCTAAACATACTGCCAAAAAAACAATGCAGTGGCTTATGGATAAAAGGGGTAAATGCCCTCGAGTGGCCAAGTCAGAGCCCTGACTTAAATCCTATAGAAAAACTGTGGATGGACTTAGAGAGAGCAGTCCATTGCCACTCACCATGGAATTTGACTGAAGTCGAGCAATTCTGCAAGGAATAATGGACAAATATTCTCCAATCTAGGTGTGCAAAGCTAGTACAGATATGTCCAAACAGATTAATGGCTGTAATTAAAGCAAAAGGAGGCTCTACAAGTATTAAATAAAGGGAAAGATGACTTTTCAAACCCTATTATGTGATGAGACTTGAAATGTCCCTCTTACTGAGGAGGGTAAGAATAGAATGTTGTTATTATTCATGTAGGGTTGCGCTGAGCTGAGAAAAACAAAAACAGTGATCGATTAAAAGCAGCTGCCAATGTGGGTAAAATTTGCCAAAATCTGATATTAAATTACATGTGGCAATTTGTGGAAAGTTTGAAGATACACCGCCAAGAATCTGGAAATGTGAGCTTATGTAATTTGTATTCGTATTTGAATTTGAGAAGGAAACGGTGGACATGGTGCCAAATTTCCTTATCTGGGTGATGGACTGATAACTTCTCTGTAAACATCTGAAAACAGTCATTTGTGTCGGGTGAGGATCACTTTACATCACCTCACATCAACCCTTCTGCTCAGTGATCATCAGTGATCATCAGTGTCTCTAAATCAAACATGTAATGATGTGTGATTGTGTGTAGTTACAGTTGATTAATTTAGGCTTTGACCTTTCAGTAAGTCCTTAAACATTTTATGGATGCATAAATCTTTATGAATTACTCCAGCTCACCTGTAGATCTGCACTAGTTTTCAGGTGTGATGTTTTTGGGAAACAGTTTGTGATTCTAAGATGATGATCATTTCTGGGAAAGCACTTCTTTAAGAGCATCATTTCATCCTTTATTGCATTATGCTTTGACAATAACTCTCCTCAATTTTGACTCTAAATGCTGTGGATTGTTTTCATGTGGGTTTAAAATGAAGAGGAAACAAACCTTTGTTATTCAAGAGTCAGAGTCAAAGCTAATTTGCTTTTCTTGTAACTGTTAGGGAAACTTGTCCTCTGAACTGGTTTGTGTATAACTGAAATACACCAGTGTCTCAAAACTGACAATGGCTACATTTCATAAAGGTGAGGTTTTTTGTCTTTAAAGGTAGGTTCTCATTGACCTAAAAAACTTTATTACACAAACTATGCTCATACAGTATGATGAATGTAGTGCTCAAACTCAATCCAAACATTTTCAGTTGTTTTTAATTGATTTTTCTTGATGTTTCAGCTTTTATAAAAACACCGACTATCATCTCTGTTATTCTGTGTAAGTTATTTTGCTTTTGTTTCGGTACACTGACAAAACCTGTATGAAACGACATGATAAAAGAGTACATTACAATTGTCATTTTTGGGTTAACTGTAACTTTAAGTACAAGCGTGCATTTGTGTGTTTATTTTACCAGAGGACTACTTTCATTGTGGCCTTTGAATGTTGTTGATTAATTTGTGGTCATAAATATTTTTCAGATGTCTTAACACTTAACTTGTCATTCAAATCTGTCACATGGGCGACGACTACAGCAGGTAATGTACTCTGTTGCTGACTGGGGTTTGGTCTGGATATGCATGTCTGTAGCTTTTAATTGAACTGAATAGCACTGATCACAAATCCTGCTGATTCACATGCTGCGCTAATTATCACTGTTCACGGGAGCGCAGCGTTGTCAGGTTTGTCCGTAACTCTCATTGACAGCACACCTGCTGTCAAATGCTGTTCTTTAACTTTGTATTCAATACTATTCTAATAATCGTGAAAAAAGTTTAAGCATCACAGTTTCCACAAAAATATTAGGTAGCAAAAACAGTTTTCAGTATTAATAATAGTAAGAACCATTATTAATAATTGATCACAAATAATACTGATCATAATTAAGCAGTAAATAAGCATATTAGAATGATTTTGAAATGAATGTGACACTGGACTGGAGCAATAATGCTGAAAATTCAGCTTTGATCACAGAAATAAATACAATTTTAACATCTTTAATAGAAAACTACTATACTGTATTTTTTGATCAGGTAAATTCAGCCTTCTTTATAAAATATTAAATAAATTAATACATAAATAAAAGAATGAATGAATGAATAAAAAAAAAAAATCACCATTCCATATTAATGTGCTGCTTTAACTGATGCACACAACCCTTATCTTTCCAGTGATAATACTGCACACTCTCCTATTGCAGGATTTGATCTTAAAAATGAGCTGATAATTAACAGAATGCAGCGCTTATTTTTTGATTTTGTTGACGTGAACTTCGTTAAAATTTAAATATAGCACAGGAATTGAAGATCAGGTTTATATCTGTTTTGCGACGACACATGTACATGGCCAAGTGTAAATGAAAATGTTTTAACAAATCAGATAGATATCCAATCAGCTAAAACGCATGACCAGGTGTAAACAGGCCCTTAGAAACACAAGAACTACAACTCAGCCACAGCCGAGAGGCAACCGCTTCACGTTGGGTGGTTCTTGGCCTCCACATCGTGCATTAAAATTGTTTAATGCACAGCTAGCCATGCATCATCCTTTATTTATATATATATATATATACATACACACACACACACATATATGGTGAGTGTGATTTCACCAAGTACAACATGTTCCTGGAACAACATTCCGATCAACCAATCAGAATAAAGATGTAACTTTTCAGGAAATTCCTTTTTTATGCTTACGATCAGGGTTAGGTGCTTCTACACTCTTGTTAATCAGCTATCATTTCACACTGATTTTAGGAATAAATTATGGGTCAGTTTGGGTTTAGGGGTAGGGATTTGGTTAAGTCTATATATTTATGGACAATAATGTTGATCCAGGAAAATGTCTTACTTGGCAAAATCACGGCGACCATATATATATATAAACTTTCCTAATCATGGCACTTGAAAGCTAAAATGTGAAACAAAAAGATTAGGCTTAAAAAATTCCTTATCATGCGCCCCTCTAGTGGACAACATTAATATCACAGCTTTCATCTCTAAAGTCCCTATAAAGGCAATTCAGAGAATTGTTTATAAACACATTAGAAATGTATTCCTGAAAACACATAACAAAGACTGTGAACAATGTAGTACTGAATTGTGGAGTTATAATTAAACAGTTTTTCACAATCTTTTGTGTTCAGCATTTTTATTTTTTTTATTTTTTGGGAGGGCCTGAAATCATGTCTCAATGACGCACTGGAGCTGCTAAGCATGGCCCCTCCTCTAACATTAATAACAAGAGTGCATTAACATTACTGGTTGGCCAGCTCAATAAATGTCATTCAGTCCATTCTAAATGTCTCTAAACTCATTAGAGTAGGTCTATATACATAAAGAGACTGCAAGGTTTTTTATTTTTTTATGTAGGCTACTTGGATGATATATAATTCACAAGTTTTAGTGCATCAAGTTTAAGAGCAACACAAGCTTTGCTAGAATAAATGGCAAAAATATGAATTCACTGAGATTTAAGACAATTTGACTGTTGTGTTCATGTTGTATTGTAATTTGCAAACCACTTCTGCTGCTGTTGAGGTGGGATTCGGCTAAGGGTAGGGACTGGTTTGGTGGTATGTGTAGGATTAATGGTGGGTAAAAGTTTAAGGCAGTGGTCTCAAATTCAATTCCTGGAGGGCCAAAACTCTGCAGAGTTTAGCTCCAGCCAGCTCCAACTCACACCTGATTGGAAGCTCCTAGTGATCATGAAACCTTATTATCTGTATCAGATGTGTGTGTGGTTGGAGTGCAGAGCTGTGACCCTCACTGGTGTAAGGGATGGGTCAACAGTGTAGCTACAAATGCAATTACAGAAATTAATTACAGAAGAATTATATTCAATTCAAGTTTTTCAATTCAAGTTTATTTGTATAGCGCTTTTTACGATACAAATCATTGCAAAGCAACTTTACAGAAAATTAAGTTTCTACAATATTTAGTAGTAGCTTATCAGTGGTGACTGTCAGTTTATGTGTGATACGGCAGAAAATGTTCAGAAAAAATCAATAAAAGACGTAAACAAACAGACGATTAACACTATTAACAAGCATTATGCAATCAAACTTAGAGCAAAATGTGGTAGTTCTGTAGGTTGTCCTCTGGGTTAGCATCATCTGAGGTCATCTAAGAGGGGTTGGCATCATCTCTTCTCAGGTGTTCTGGATCCAGACTGGAGCTTGTGTAAATCCTAGTTACAGTGGCAAAACAGAGAAACAAATAGAGGCTGTTCCAGCCAAGTAAAATTCATTAGTTTAACCCAGTTAAAGAATTAAAGCAATAATAAAAAGCATTTTTGAATCAGGTGTGTTTTTAATCTAGATTTTAAGGACTCTATCCAAAATTATGAGATGCATTATTTGAATGCTTGGCCAAAGAGGTGTGTTTTTAATACGGAAATTAATAGGTAGCCAGTGCAGAGACTGTAAAATTGGGGTAATATGATCATATTTTCTTGACCTGGTAAGGACTCTAGCCGCTGCATTTTGGATTACCTGTAGCTTGTTTATTGAGGATGCAGGACAACCACCTGGCAGTGCATTACTATAGTCCAGTCTAGAGGTCATGAACGCATGAACTAGCTTTTCTGCATCAGGAACAGGTAACATGTTTCGTAGCTTGGCAATGTTTCTAAGATGGAAGAATGCGTTTTTTTGTAACATGGGAAAATATGATTTTCAAAAGATAAGTTACTGTCTAATATAACACCCAGATTTTTGACAGTAGAGGAAGTAACAGTACATCCGTCTAATTGAAAATTGTAATCTACAAGATTCTGTGTAATGTTTTCTGGTCCAATAAGTAATATCTCTGTCTTATCTGAATTTAATTAGGAGAAAATTATTGGTCATCCAATCTTTTAAATTTTTAACACACCCCTGTTAGCTTAGATAGTTTTGAAGTTTCACCTGGTCTTATTGAGATATACAGTTGAGTATCATCAGCATAACAGTGGAAACTAATCCAGTATTTTCTAATGATATTTCCAAAGGGGCAACATGTATATTGAAAATAGCAGAGGACCTAGGACAGATCCTTGTGGCACTCCATATTTTACTGGTGATACATGAGATGACTCCCCATTTAGATAAACAAAGTGGTAGCGATCGGACAGGTAGGATCTAAACCATCTTAAAGCCGGCCCTTGGATACCTGTATAGTTTTGTAATCTATCTATGAGTATGTCGTGATCTATGGTGTCGAACGCAGCACTAAGATCAAGTAAAACTAGCAATGAGATGCAGCCTTGGTCTGATGCAAGAAGCAAGTCATTTGTAATTTTAACAAGTGCAGTTTCTGTGCTATGATGGGGCCTGAAACCCGACTGAAATTCTTCATAGAGATCATTTTTTTTGCAGGTAGGAGCACAATTGAGCAGACACAACTTTTTCTAAAATTTTTGACATAAAGGGAAGATTTGAAATGGGTCTGTAATTTGCCAGTTCACTAGGATCTAGTTGTGGTTTCTTAATAAGAGGCTTAATAACCGCCAGCTTGAATGGTTTTGGGACGTGACCTAAAGATAACGACGAGTTAATAATATTGAGAAGCGGTTTTCTCTGCTACAGGTAACAACTCTTTCAGTAATTTAGTGGGTACAGGATCTAATAAACATGTTTGTTGGTTTAGATGCAGTGATAAGTTTATTTAGCTCTTCCTGTCCTATAGTTGTAAAGCACTGCAGTTTATCTTTGAGTGCGATGGATAAAACTAAAGTATTAGATGCTGTGGAATCTACATTTGTTATTGTATTTCTGATGTTATCTATTTTATCAGTGAAGAAATTCATAAAGTCATTACTATTTAACTGTGAAGGAATATTTAGATCGGGTGGCCTCTGGTTATTTGTTAATCTAGCCACTGTGCTAAATAAAAACCTTGGATTGTTTTGGTTGTTTTCTATGATTTTGTGGATATGCTCGACCCTGGCAGTTTTTAGAGCCTGTCTATAGCTGGACATACTGTTTTTCCACGCAATTCTAAAAACTTCCAAGTTAGTTTTTCTCCATTTGCGCTCAAGACTTCTAATTTTTTCTTGAGAGCGTGGGTATTACTGTTGTACCATGGCACAGTACGTTTTTCTCTAACCTTTTTCAATTTGATGGGAGCAACAGCTTCTAATGTATTAGAGAAGATAGTGCCCATGTTGCCAGTCATTTTGTCTAGTTCATGTGTATTTATGGGTACACAGAGCAGTTGAGATAAATCAGGCAGGTTATTGGCGAATCTGTCTTTGGTGGCTGGAACAATAGTTCTGCCTTCAGCGTCTCCGTCTGCCGCTGCGTGGTGTCGTTAACCCTCTGGAGTCTAAGGGTATTTTTGGGGCCTGGAGAAGTTTTGTCATGCCCTGACATTTGTGCTTTTTTCAGTTTCTTATAAATATCTAAATGGCTAAAGTCTAATCTCACTGTAATCAGCACAAACTGGGCTATAATAATATGTGAGCAGCATGTATGTACATGATTGTGTTTTTGAGAGAAAAAAATGTTATGCGTGGTTAGTGAAAAAACTAAAAATGTTTTGTATCACTTGAATAAGAATATAAAACACATACAGAAAATTGGTTTTATCAGGAATTTTGAGAACTGGAGCTTGTAGCCTAGAATTTTTTTTTTCTAAATGATGTGAAAAATCATCTTGTTTACTCACTTACAGAAAACAATATATTGATTTAAATTTTCTAAGACACTTTTTGTTGGTAAAAGTCATATGCGAGTAGGCCGTCAACTATCATGAATTCACACCTGAGAAGACAAAGACCTGCATAATGAGCTGCATAATGAGCCACCTCAGTCAGCTGTGTCCACTGAGAGGGGATGAGTTACAAGAAAGAATGTGAGGGACAAAATAAATCTATATAATTTTATGTTTAGCCAGTTTATTTAGAATATATCAAAACTATTATCCCTAACATAATTTAATATTCACTTGTGAGTGCAGTTAAACAGTTTATTAGGATCAATCAAAGCTGACTTTCAAACTGATTTTTTTGCATCATTACTCCAGTCACACAATCCTTCAGAAATCCTTTTAACAATCTTATTTTCTACAAAAAAAAAAACATTTATTGTTTATATTATCATTATTATTATTATTATTATTATTATTATTATTAATGTTTGAAAAGAGCTGAGAATATTTTTTTTTAGTTTTTTAGGGGGGATAAATTGAAAGAACAGCAATGATTGTTACATGTTGTTACAGTTACGATTTATTGTTACATTTATATTTTTACACTGCAAGCTTTTGAATGGTATAGTAGTGTATAACTGTTGTATGGAAACTTCATACTATTTCACTTGATTATACATTTAGTGTCAGGAATTATAGTTTGGCAAAAAGTCTTTGGAAAAAGTCTAACTAGTAAAATGTTTACATGTTATGTGAAAACTAGTACAAGTATATAAAATAAATTTTCGAGACTTTTCTCATGTTATGAACTCTGCTGAATAAAGTGCTTCATTCTTTTTTCTGAGGAAATCCAAATCTCAAATCCTCAACCACATCACATCTTTTTGGGGTCTGAATTATGTCTTCCCATCCTCTCATCGCGAAGCAAACAGTAAAATAAAAAAAACTTGAAGAACAATTTTGAATCGCTGCGTTGTTTTCTGTTCTGTGGGCGTATTCAAAAGCCGCGCGCTTCAGTGAAACATTTGAATCTCAAAAAGCGCGATCGGCGCGGGGGCGTGGTCGCATTAGAATTAATGAAGTGAGACGTGAAAAACGGACATCGCGTTGTTTTCATATGGATTACTTTATCACAGAATATTTTGTTTTCAGCAGCCACAAAACTGTTTAGTTTAAAGTAGACATTTCAGGCGGGTTTCTATAGATATCTCTCTCTTATGTCTCGGTAGTTGAGTATTCACTGAGTTACAGTTCATTTAATGACGCATTTGTAAATGAAGATCAGCGCAGACAAAGGCTGCAGACAGCACTCCTTGTTTGTTATCTTTATTTTATAAGTGCACAAAGTTTTGTTGTTATTATGTCTGTATACAAAAAAAGTAGACCCTTTACAGATTCGATTGCTGTATTGCTCTTATCTGTACGACCATGCAAAACTGAAAGTGTAATTTAAGTTCTTTTCGGGGTTATCAGGAGAAAATACCCCAAAACGCGTATACGCGTTAATCGACTCCAGAGGGTTAACCCCGGCGTGAAGCACGACCGCTCTGGGGCTCTCGTCGGCCTTCAGGATCGCGGGTATCTGCGCAGAAACATCGAGAACACGAGCACCAGGGAGACAGTGAGTGTGCACTTTACCTTCGGCTAACGTAGCACGGATGTGTCGGACGATGGAGTCTCCGACGATCACGGCGTCGCGTTCCGTCTCGCGGAGGGGAGAGAAGCGGTTCCGTGTGGAGATCTCGAAGACCGGAGGGGGAGAAGTCGTCGCCCGGGGCCTGGCTCGCCTCCTCCGCTGCGGATGCACCCAGGGTCCGTGGTGTCCTGGGCGCCGGAGTGAAAGGACATCTGGGAAGATCGCGTCCTGGGTGCACCGGGCCTGTGCAGAGAAACACACGGGGTGGAGGTGGTGGGACTGTTAGCAGCGCGCTGTATACTTACCCTGGACTTGTGAGCGTCAGCCCGGGAGGTTTCCAGCGCGGCTCTCCGCTCTCTCAGCTGGGCCTGCCTCTGCTCCAGGACCCGAATCTGCTTCTCCACGGCCTCCAGCTCGAGCTGCACCGAATGCATCTCGAACGTGTCGTCACCTGCACTCAAAGGTAGACAAACACCCGCCATTAAAGCAAGTTACAGTGAGTAAAGCGATTTTAATGTGTGTGAATATAGTATTAGCGATGCACGCGGGTTTAGCGACAACCACGCTGGTGATGCTAATGGGCTATAAGCTACTAGCGGACTCGGGAAATCAAAATAAAACTAGTGATAACAAGGCGCTCTGATTGTTTTTGTTGTAGAATACCATAGAGGATATATTCATCACACGTTATAGACAGAGAATGTTAGCCAAAGTTCTAAGACTGTTTTCTGTTAGCTATGGACATGTATTTATTGTGTTTACTTTTAGGTTACAATCTTGTCTTTTTCTTGTCTGAGACACTTTGGTATCTAAATAATGCTATAAATGCATTTTTGGCTCTAAATTTTAGCAACAAATGTTTAATGTCTTCAACTGCACTTCCAGATGGATTTTATAATAACATGTACATGTTTTTCAGAAAACATGCTAATTTCTTGTAATATTTTCATAACAGCTAATCTGTCTGACCCCTGCTACAACTACACTGTGCTGGATGAACCATGGAGAGCCACCAATAATACATATGGCCTACATTCATATTACATGTGTGACCAATCAGTCACCTGGAGCGGCTGGTATCGTCTCTTCATTAACGGTCTGAGCGCTCACATCCCAGACACATGTGTTGCATGGAGTAGCTGTGGCACTTATATAGCACTGTGGATTCGTGGTGGACACCCAACAGTACAGGATGGAGTCGTCACTCGAGATGTCTGTGGTTACGATGGAGGTTACTGCTGCTATTACGGGGTTTACCCCATTAAAGTCAAAGCCTGTCCTGGCAATTATTATGTCTATGAGTTGATTAGTCCAAACTGGATGCGATTTTTGCATACTGTGCAGGTAATTATATTACATGAGCACTTTCTACACATTCATGATATTTGTGTCTCTGTTTATTAATCACTATTCATCCAAACTTTCAGATGTTAGCAGCATTAACACCAGCTCTACAGCTGTCACACCAGCGACCCTCTCTACAGGTAACGCAATGCACTTTTTCTTATTGACTTGACTGAATCATTTCTAATGTACGTACAGATCTGTGCTGCTGAATGGATGTGTGCTTGTGTTGCAAGAAAAAAAAAATATTTACTGTACTATTACAAATAGTATGCCAGTTAAAAACAGTACAAACCACCATTAGAAATAATTTGAGCTATGGTATATATCTATATATCTGGTGTGGTATGAATACAAGAAGGTGCTTTTGAAGGACTGTTTAATAAAAAATGGAGCATATTCTTAAAATAAGCAAATATTATCTGTTTTGTATTCTGTTAATCAGCATTTATAACTATTAATACAATAGCAATAATCGACAATAAATATTTGTCATAATATTGCATCCCAATTAAATAATACATACAACTGATCTATAATACATAACTGGATTGCTCATGACGTCATGAAAGTGAAGCCGCCACGCCGCCGTATTGGTAATCCCTGGTGTGCGTAAACGTTCTATTGAATTAATAGGAAATGTTATGATTTTTAATGAGAAAACATCACCTAACAAGGCAGCGTTTATAAATCCGAAGTATTTCTGTACGTTATTACAATGCAAACACCCTAGGCATGTAAACGTTTATTTTTTAATTGTCGGGAATTTTCCCTACTTATTGTAAACCTACGTTCATTACAGTAGCGAGCATGAACATGACAAACATCAGACGAACACGACCTCAACATATAAAACAAACCACAAAGTGCTCATTCTGAAATCTGAATTTATTCAGAGAAATAACTGACTATATATGGTACGGATTTAAAGACATAAAGCTTTATTTTCAAGACTTAGATAAAAATAAACTGAAATAAAATACATTAAATCTCTCAAGATCTGATTAAACAACCCCACAAACAGCATCACCAGCTCCACTTATTAATAACCAGACTGACTTTATTTCTGTCAGACGTCTACAGAAGATCTGATTGAGAATTAACTAAGGTTTAGATGTTGATTTATTGTTTCATGTGAAGTAACCATGTTTTTTGAGAGATCAGTGTTTGCTTTAGTTGGGCTCTTGACCCTTTGATTTCTGTCTTAGTTAATTTTTTTCTCTGGTTGTTGTAACAATGTGTTTTTAAAACGTGTTTGTTATAACTCATAAACCTAGAGCAAAAATGATCAGATATTGGTTGTTATACAGCATATTGGTGATGACAATCATCAGTTATGGAGCTGTTTAGAGTCCAAAATCTGATGTTGTAACATGGTTACTTCAAATGAAACAATAAATCAACATCTAAACCTTAGTTAATTCTCAATAAGATCTTATGTAGACGTCTGACAGAAATAAAGCCAGTCTGGTTATTAATAAGTGGAGCTGGTGATGCTGTTTGTTAACAGCAGCTGTTCATCACTAAAGCTCAATCAGCACTTAGTTAATCACTTAATTACTTAATTGCAAAGTTTTTAAAACTTACATGGTTTAAATCAAGGCAATCTGTTTACTCAAACGGTTTGAGTTAAGTTACTTGTCGGGGTTTACAGTGAATAATGCTATAAATGCATTTTTTGGCTCCAAATATTAGCAACAAATGTTTAATGTCTTCAACTGCACTTCCAGATAGATTTTATAATAACATGTTTTTCAGAAACATGTTAATTTCTTCTAATATTTTCATAACAGCTAATCTGTCTGACCCCTGCTACAACTAACACTGTGCTGGATGAACCATGGGAGAGCCACCAATAATACATATGATTCAGTCAGAAGCTGTGACACCTCAGTCATTTGGAGCGGCTGGTATCGTCTCTTCATTAAACGGTCTGAACGCTCACATCCCAGACACATGTGTTGTACTGTATAGCTGTGGCACAGATTTTGCACTGTGGATTCGAGGTGGACACCCAACAGTACAGGATGGAGTCGTCACTCGAGATGTCTGTGGTTACGATGGAGGTTACTGCTGCTATTTTGGGTCTTACCCCATTAAAGTCAAAGCCTGTCCAGGCAATTATTATGTCTATGAGTTGATTAGTCCAGCTCTGTGCAATTTTGCATACTGTGCAGGTAATTATATTTACATCAGCACTTTCTACACATTCATGATATTTGTGTCTCTGTTTATTAATCACTATTCATCCAAACTTTCAGATGTTAGCAGCATTAACACCAGCTCTACAGCCGTCACACCAGCGACCCTCTCTACAGGTAACGCAATGCACTTTTTCTTATTGACTTGACTGAATAATTTCTAATGTATGTACAGATCTGTGCTGCTGAATGGATGTGTGCTTGTGTTGCAAGAAAAATTTTTTTTTTACTGTACTATTACAAATAGTATGCCAGTTAAAAACAGTATAAACCACCATTAGAAATAATTTGAGCTATGGTATATATCTATATATCTGGTGTGGTATGAATACAACAAGAAGGTGCTTTTGAAGGACTTTTTGAAGGAATCAACATTTATAACTATTAATACAATAGCAATAATCAACAATAAATATTTGTCATAATATTGCATCCCCCGTAATGAGTTCCTGTCTGTTAATTTTATAATACATATACGGTAACACTTTAGAATAGGGAACACTTATTCACTATTAACTATGACTTTTCCCTCAATAAATTCCTAGTTTGCTGCTTGTTAAGAGTTAGTTAGGTAGTTGTTAAGTTTAGGTATTGGGTAGGATTAGAGATGTAAAAAATGGTCATGTAGAATAAGGCATTAATATGCGCTTAATTACTACTAATAAATGGCTAATATTCTAGTAATATTCGTGCTAATAAGCAACTAGTTAAGAGACCCTAAAATAAAGTGTTGCCATATATACTTTACTGTAAGCTGTTTATGTTATTCAGTTGTCAAATACAGTACATGTATGCTTTCTTTTGAGCAGCATTAATCAGTCTGTGTAAATGTGGCGATCGGGTTCGGAGACAGGGACACCAAATAAATAAACCAACTACGCTCCCCGGGGGCTTATTACCAGGGAATCGCCCTCGACAAACTAGGAGCACACAAGGCTCACAGGCTCGTATCGGTTGGAGTCAGGCATGAGACATGGGTGAGGTATACAAACAATAAAAATCACTTTTGATTAAAATAATCCAAACAGACACAGGAAAAGAAAACCACTATCAACAAAAAGGATATTCAAAATTGGTCCTAGCGGAAATTGGGGACGGCAGCCAAATCATTCAACCTAAGGGACCTCCTTATTCTCCTAAAAAAAGAAACAAAGAAAACCACAAACACACGTGCACTCACACCGCACTCAGTCAAACACCTCCATGTGGCACCGCAATCACTCCAAAATACCACCACCAAGATGAGGAGGGATGCCGCCCACATAAGACGCACATACCACAAATAAAAACAAAATGAAAAACAAACTACACAAAAACAATTATTAGACCCAAATGCACAGTGTTCAATTCAAAACAGTATGATAAACATTTTCATCACATGTAGAAAGATACATTCCAGATGATCACCGCACAACATTGTTTAATACTACACATTCACCACTTAAATTCAGGGTACTCCTATGAGAACAGTTGGATAACCGGATATCCTAGACAGCATCAGGAAAATATGGACAAAGTGTTTGTTTAAATCATACTCGGGCCACAAAGACCACACTTGAGAAAAAAAAGAAACAAAAACATTCACATAATAAGTAAATAAAAACAAAAAGGGAACAAAAATGAACAGTGATGACTAAGAATAATGAGCATCAAGTTATAACCGTAAACACCCCCAACCACAAAAAATTAATAAAACACAACCCCCAACAATCACAACAGAATAATAACGGTCTCCCCTCAGTTATCACAACATGGATTAATGTGCTTGTACTGTGCCTTTTGCGACGGCGTCGAAAGCGTCTTATTATGTTTTACTCTTTGTCTGTCTCTCTCTATATAAATAGATACACATTAAGCAATAAAAAAAAAAAAATTATAAAAACGTGTCCTCATTCAAATGTACCATCTGTTCCTGTTTTCCATTGACACTGCGAACCATGAAGGTTTTTTTTTAATAATCTTTTAAAAAACGTATATAAAATAGGATGCTGCTACAGCTAAAATTAGCGCTTCCTTAATTTTTGAATTTCTGTACAGAGAGGTCACGCAGTGACGTATTGATATTCTACTGATCCCACGTCTTCACGTGATGCGAAATTCGCAGGTCAGAGTTCACCAAACTTGAACTTTGGAACGCAGCGAAATTTTTCGCATGAGCTGCGTTTCCGGTCTGACGCATTCGCATGCGTATGAATGGAAGTCAATGGACCAGGATGTGCTGATTGAACTAGGTCAAGCAATAATGAGCATCAAAAGCCACTTCAGGAGCGTGGAGAAGCACCCGGCTGCAGTCTGCAGATCGAGGCGGAGCTGCATCTGCTGAAGACCTCAAATCGACGACGAGAAGCACCCGGCTGCAGCCTGCAGATCGAGGCGGAGCTGCATCTGGGGAGGAGCTGCACGTGTCGCCCCGCCCCATACCTACTCTGATTGGTTTGATCGTCTTTCATAGACATACATGATAGGAAATGTGTTTGTAGTTAGTGTAGGATGGAGTATGCTGTTTAAAAAGCTAAAAAACGCTGTGCAGTTTTACAAAGCCTTCATTATAATGCACAGAAGAAAAGAAATAACATTAGCCTGGAACTCGCCATGTCCCTGAAATGATTGTTTTTTTTAAATTAAACTGATCTTTAGACTAACAGACGAACAACACACTACATTTAATAAATGAATTGGATTTATTATCCACAGTAGGAGGATCAGGTCTTCAGATAGAAGAATGAATTATGAATTAAATAATTCTTGAAAATTTGATTATTTCATATCATCAGAGTGAGAAAGGAAATGAAAAGAATGTATCATTATTGTTTTAATTAATATAGCATGACAATACAATTATTGTTACATATAATTAGCAGTTGATAAATGACACCGCGATAGTCTAATGTATCTGCTGTGTGCCATTTCTAGCATAGACATTTTTATCAAAACAATTTAAGAAAAATATATGAAAAAAAATCTATAACAATAAATCTATAACATCCAATTACTACCATCAAATAACAAACCTGTGAAGAAATCGAGAACCTTTTATTTCTACCAGCCAGTGATGATTCTGAAAGAACATACCTGTAAGCTGTTGCTATAGTAAAAACAAAACGCATTTTCATGCACATCATGCTCTTATTTTAGTGCAGTTGTCTCACAGCCACTGCGGTCAAATATTGAGATAAACTTTATAAAGTATAAGCTATTTATATTAAATAAATATATTAAATTGGTAAATTCTCCGATACCAATTTTGTGACCATTATTGAGCAGATTCTTTTCAATCAGCTGGAATAATTCGGGACATTCTACACTTAACGTGGCTTTATGCATTAAAACAGAGTTTTAAAAACACCAAACTCAGTAAACATTTTTAATAAAGCATTCTATTTACAGAGAAGCAGGTTATTGGAGGGAAATGTTTAATGTGTAATTAAAGGTGTTGCGTTTGTATTCTGGACTCATATCTGCTTGTCTGTGAATAGAATACTTTATTAATAATTTGTTTACTGAGTTTGGTCTTTTTAAAACACCGTTTTAATGCTACACGTGCAGCCCCGCCCCAGATGCAGCCCCACCTCGATCTTCTCGCAGTACTGGCTAATACTTGGATCTGCAGGCTGCAGCCGGGGTGTACTTGGATCTGCAGGCTGCAGCCGGGGTGTACTTGGATCTGCAGGCTGCAGCATCATCAAAACAACATGGAATAGAAGAAAAGCAGTTGACGTTAAAGGTGTTGAGGTTGGAAGTCATTAAGGCTACAAAGAGCAGCACAACAGCACACAGTATTGTACGCTCGCAGTCGTATATCCGTCAAATAAAGTCAAACAGCAGCACGTAGTAAGTTAGCAGTCTATAATCAACCAAACTAAAAACCAACCACTTATCCAAGCGTCCAACAAACGACAATGATGAAAAAAAAAACCAAACATTCAAAAGAAACACCAAAAACAAAAAAAAAAAAAAAAGAACAAAAAGGAAACTCACCAAGCGGACTTGCGGTCGGACTGAGGCATTAAATATAAAAGGTTGAACACACACCTGAAACAGCACGTCACTGAAGAACCGCGGAGCTCATCCGCTTTACCGGAAGCTCGCTCAACAACGAGCGCCGCCGAGTGTACGCCGATTAATTCCCGTCCACTCTCCAGCTCTCCCTAACAACAACGTAACATAAAATCACATGTAATAGAGGTAACATCACTCCCATTCATTCCAACCAGGGGGCAAGGAAGTCGACCGGAAGTTGAAGTCGGCCGCGTGCCGCCATCTTGTAGCAGAACTTCACTTGCGTTAGCATCCCATTGACTCCCATTCATTTTTGCGTCACTTTGACAGCGAATAACTTTACATCTGAGGCGTTTAAAGACTCCATATGTCCATTATTTATTTCTAATGATACACGACAATGTATAAAGGGATCCATTACCTTCTATGTTACATTATGGCCCCGTAGAAAACAGTTTTTGTAAAAATAGGCTAACGATTGCGTCATAACCACTCGACTCTCTGTCGCACAGTAGAGAAATTACCGTACAGACAGGAGGAGAAGCTCGCAGGCAATCGGGCAGACGTCAAGAGATATGGCGTACTGGCGTTACATTTTAAAATACTATACAAAATAATTAATCAGAATACTTACTCCTGCTCACTCACGCCAAAGAACTCCCCGCTCAAACTCGCCGTCTCTGCAAGATTAACGATGGCAGTTTGCACGGCACAGCTACTAGAAGGTTTACATCTGTCAGACAGGTTGCTGACGTCATCAAGCTTAGTTTGAGTCTGCGCGTCAGAAACGGGAAGTTCTAAAAATCGCTAAAAACGGGCTTCACTTGTCTCAATTGAGTTCCAATGGGGTCGCTGTGTCCATTTCTTTTACTGTCTATGGCACCAACCAGCTTTATAGTCCTCATAACTAGAGCTAAATCACCATCCAGCCAAGCATTAATAGTCGGAGCGAATGCCTACTGCTACATAATTAAACATAAAGGTCATGTCACATGCAGCTTCTGTTTCACCTTTTTAGTAGTGTGGAGAAACTATATTCATTGATGATAAAAGTTCATTGGTGACAGTATATTCTGATAGATTGAAGTAGCTGGTTACATGCAAGTCTTGAACTGCCATTTTTAAATATGTTGTACTGTTCTCTGAGATCATTAAAAAAAGGGAAAAAATAAGGCAACTTGATGCAGTAAGACTTTTGAGTTCTCTCAACAATATAATTTTAGTTTTTCTTAGTACAGATACTTTAAATAGCCAATGTAAATTTGTTCAATCAATGATTGCCTTCTTTATTTTGCTAATAAAAACTTTCCTGAAATAGCAACTAAAACAACATTTAATGTCTTTAATGTTTTTTTTTCTTTGTCGTTTCCTTGTAGTGATGTCCGATTCGCGAACGAATCGTTCAATTTAACCGGTTCTTCTTAGTGAACCGGTTGAACCAGTTCACCAAATCGAACTGAATCATTTTAAATGGTTTGCGTCTCCAATAAGCATTAATCCACAAATGACTTAAACTGTTAACTTTTTTAACGTGGCTGACACTCCCTCTGAGTCAAAATAAACCAATATCCCGGAGTAATTCATTTATTGAAACAGTACACTGACTGAACTGCTGTGACGAGAGTGCATCGGTTTTCGGATCACCAGTACAATGAACCGAGAACCGTTTATTTAGGAGCCCACTGCTGGAGCGATTCTCGTTCTTCAGTCAAGAACCGGTTGCATCGGTTTTCGGATCACCAGTAAACTGAACCGAGAACCGTTTATTTAGGACGCGTCCGAATAGAGAACCGATTAGCTGATTCTCGTTCTCGAGTCAAGAACCGGTTGCATCGGTTTTTCGGATCCACCAGTACACTGAACCGAGAACCGTTTCTTTCAGACGCGTCCGATTTGAGAACCAATGATATGATGATACTGCGCATGCGTGTAATTTTTCAAGTATTTTGTTAAACATCAGAAAGTGTGATAAAATAACTATATTTTATTTTTCTTTTTTTTTTTTTTTTTTTTTTTAAAGATGAATGTATCTAATCTGTATATTTTGTTAAATTGTAGATTATGTTAGATTACAATCCAAAGGGGTTTTCAGGGAAGTTGGACAATAATTAAGACTCTATGTTTAATAGGAATAAGGGATGATTTATGAAATATCTGTACTGTATTTATAGTTAACGATGACACATTCACAAACTGAGATTGTAGTAAATAGAACATGAACACGAGTAGAGCAGCTGACGATACTGAACTGCAGCATGCCGGTTGGAGCGGTTCTCGTTCTCGAGTCAAGAACCGGTCGCATCGGTTTTCGGATCACCAGTACACTGAACCGAGAACCGTTTCCTTCGGACACGTCCGATTGGAGAACACGATGAGCTGCTGATACTGCGCATGCGTGATTCAGCGTGAAGCAGACTGACACACAGCGTGTCTGAACCGAACTGGTTCTTTTGGTGATTGATTCTGAACTGATTCTGTGCTAATGTTATGAGCGCGGGTACACCGAAGCCTTGCGAATGAAGGGCAATCTGGCGAAACGTAAGTTTATTTAATAACAAATAAATCGCAATGGATTATGTATAGTAAGTGGATCATGGTTTCTGCGCTGATGACACCTAATTTATTCTACTTTATATCTTCAAGACTAATCCTCGTATGCACATTATTGCTGTTAATGTATTTGGGTGCGTTGTTGCAAAACTTAAATTGTAAACTTTTCATGATTATGAGGGTTTTTAACTGACTAAAGTTATGATTACTGACTTTATATAATTGAATGTCTGATAGACTTTTACGTCCATGACCATTACGTCATCGCCAATGACGTCATTACGTCGAGCGCGTAAAAGAACCGGTTGAACCGTTTTTTTCAACCGGTTTTATTGAATCGAACCGTCCGAAAGAACCGGTTCGCCGAAAAGAACCGAACTTTGTCTTTGCTTGGAAAACAACTTAAAAAAGAATGTTAACAAAAACACCATGTCATAGAATTTATACTTATTTATAAATGCTAAACATTATTAACAAACTCTGTTTTATATGAAGACCACATTATCTTTGCTTGAAAAACAACTTACAAGACAAAGATATCCAGAAAATTAGAAAAAACAGCAGAACATTCTCTGTACCTCAAAACTAGACACACTAACCTCAAAAATGGTAACAAACAACAAATGCTAAAAGAATGAGCTCTTTACATCACAGTACAACAAAGAACTAACAATAAAACAACAACAAAAAAGTTTAAATTAAGTCAGAAAACCACAAAAACAATAGTTCTATAACAGTAACTGCTAATTTATTCATGCTGCAATGCATGCTGGGAACTCACAAAGCCTTAAAATTTTAACAATATGAAATTCTTTGATCAGACAACTGTTTGACTAGTTGGGACAATATTTGGGGTACTTGTGTTGGTCTGACAAGGGTTTTTATGTAGTTTCAAGAAAATAGAATTTTTTAGTATTTGAGACTCAAAAGGTTTCATAAACTGGAAAATGTGCGGTTGCATTTTTTTACAGTGCTGGTTTTTAGTGATCACGAAGAGCTTGATTAGCTGGATCAGGTGTGACTACGGTTGAAGCTAAACTGTGCAGAACTGTGTCCTTCCAGGAACTGAGTTTGAGAACACTGGTTTAAGGAATGGCTCAACAGTGTAGCTATAAATGTAATTCCAGAAATTAACATCCAAATAAATAAAAATAACATATATTTTTAAATATAACAACCAGGTAAAAACATGTATGTACAATACATGCATTGTATCACATTATTTAAATCTAAATAGCATTAAATAGTAAATAGTATAAATAGTAAAAAAAACAAATATTATAAAATTCAAACAAAAATAAAAACATACCAAACATTTTTGGTAATGTTTTTAGAACATTTATAACATTTACAAAATGTTCTACTGATATTATTGCAAGAATATTTTGATAACTTTGAGAGAATGTTCAGAGAATGTCAGCCAAAGTTTTCTGTTAGCTATGTACATGTATTTATTGTGTTTACTTTTAGGTTACAATCTTGTCTTTTTCTTGTCTGAGACCCTTTGGTATCTAAATAATGCTATAAAAGCATTTTTTTGCTCCAAATTTTAGCAACAAATGTTTAATGTCTTCAACTGCACTTCCAGTTGGATTTTATAATAACACGTTTTTCAGAAACATGCTAATTTCTTGTAATATTTTCAAAACAGCTAATCTGTCGTGACCCCTGCTACAACTACACTGTGCTGGATGAACCATGGAGAGCCACCAATAATACATATGATAAAGTCAGACCATTCAGTCACCATGTCAGCTGGAGCGGCTCTCATCATCAACTCACTAACCGCCCAAACCCCAAACACATGTGTTGCATATGTTACATATGGCACCTAATACACCTATAAAGCACTGTGGATTCGTGGTGGACACCCAACAGTACAGAATCGATCACTCAATATATATGTCTTAACAAACGATGTCACTTACTCCATCAATTTCCTTACCCAACCAAATAAAAAGCCTGTCCTGGCAATTATTATGTCTATGAACTAACTAGACCAGCCCAACTCGAATCTATTTTGCATACTGTGCAGGTAATTATATTTACATGAGCACTTTCTACACATTCATGATATTTGTGTCTCTGTTCATTAATCACTATACATCCAAATCTTCAGATGTTAGCAGCATTAACTTCAGCTCTACAACCGTCACACCAGTGACCCTCTCTACAGGTAACGCGATGCACTTTTTCTTATTGACTTGACTGAATCATTTCTAATGTACGTACAGATCTGTGCTGCTGAATGGATGTGTGCTTGTGTTGCAAGAAAAAAAAATATTTACTGTACTATTACAAATAGTATGCCAGTTAAAAACAGTATAAACCACCATTAGAAATATCTGAGCTATATATGGTATATATCTATAATATCGGGTGTGGCATGAATACAACAAGAAGGTGCTTTTGAAGGACTTTTTAATAAAAAATGGAGCATATTCTTAAAATAAGCAAATATTATCTGTTTTGTATTCTGTTAATCAGCATTTATAACTATTAATACAATAGCAATAATCGACAATAAATATTTGTCATAATATTGCATGTTAATTTTATAATATATACAACTGATCTATAATACATAACTGGATTGCTCATGACGTCATTAAAGTGAAGCCCGCCACGCCGTCCATATTGGTAATCCCTGGTGTGTCGTAAACGTTCTATGAATTAATAGAAATGGTTATGATTTTAATGAGAAAACATCACCTAACAAGTCAGCGTTCTAAAATCTGAAAGTATTTCTGTACATTATTACCGAATGCAAACACCCTAGGCATGAAAAACGGATATTTTTTTTAAATGTTGGGAACTTCCCCTACTTATTACAAAGGCTACGTTCATTACAGTAGCTGAACATCATGAACATGATAAACATCAGACGACGGACACCTACATCAACATATAAACAAACGACAAAGTGCTCATTCTGAAATCTGAATTAATTCAGAGAAATAACTGGAGATATACACGGTACGACGACCCGATTATCAAGATCCATAAAGCCTTTACTTTCCAAGACCCTCTACACTGTACAACCTCTAAGGAAGTTTGGGTACGTTACGCCTTTAAAAAAGGATCCATGCAAACCTCCCGATTGCCGTTGTACCTAACAACGTCAGTAACAGTGAAATAGGACATAGCTATGTTGTACGTGGACAAATGCCTTAGTTTAGTATAGGTAACTTACACCAGAGTTCTAGTAACTAAAAAAGAACTGTAGGGGGGGTACCCAGAATGCATTGTTGTCAGAATAAATTATGCAGTTGCATTTGTTTTTACACGTTGTTGTTTTTATTTGCCAATTTTATTTGCTGTCGTGTTGTCAGTAGTATGCACCAACAAAAAAGAGCAAATAAAATGGCTCGCATTGTGTTACAATTAATGAAAATACGATTCGTAACAAATTAATTTGTTACCAGTGTTGTGATTCCCACGTGATGAAATGTTTAAGTTCGCGTTGTGTGACGTCAGCATATTACCCCGCACACTTGTTTAAGGATTATATAAAAAGTATATCAAGGTATTTATTAGAAATAGATTATCAGAAAGATCATTATTAAACGCACACAGAAAAATGCTTTAATTAAAAAATAGATCATTTTATAAAAGCAATCTATTTATTACTTTTTCCTTGTTGACATCAAATAATTCTGAATTTCATGATGCATTGCTTTATTAATGGAAATGAAAAAGTTATAAGCATCTTATCTTTAATTCAAGTTTTCAAGTGCCCAACTGAAGGGCCACCCGCCTATCACTCAATACATGGTGAGCTAAAACACAAACGGCATGATAGAGTGCCGAAAGTTATGAAAGTTCACGTTGTAGGAACCAACCGGAAGGTTAGTCGTTGGCATGGGTTCCCGTCGTCGAAAAGCCTATGCATTTTACCCATAGAACTTTTGGAACAAATCGCAAAAAATTAAGATCTGTGGCAACACAGACCCTTACAGCTTGTTTGTCTATTCAAGATAATCTTTTACAAGTTAATCAAAAATGTATACATTTTGAAGCCGAAACTAAAGCCGTCAGATATAAAAATGACTAACGGTAGACTGATAAACGGACTACAAGCACACCATTGGTCGCGGATCAACGTCATCATCAAACTTTATTTTAAAAAACACACTCGCTCATTATGATCTCGCCGCTGTGTATGTAAACCACTTATCCACTTTTTCATGAGAAATATTGCGCCAATCAGTTTTTTTTTTTTCCAAAAAATGTTATAACTAATTGATGTGTATGCGTGCCTCTCTTGATATTTTGTGATCTTAGTGTTAATGTTTTATTAATTCGTTTAATTTTGTTAGTTTATATAACACCTTAATATTACTTTCCTTTGTGATAAAGAATCATTATGCCTGATCATTGTGCCCCAAATAAAGTTTTAAGATTCATCTTTCACTGTATTAATGTTTGATTGTATGCTTTGCCTATACATTTGCTTAATTCGTCCAAGAGAAAAAAAACCCGCGCTAGTGTTTCGATGTATTTAAGATAACTATACAAACAATCTCGAACAAGCATAACAGTTAATTCCAACATTAATATAATAGTTGTATATTAATTATATAGGTGAATTTAAAGAGAATTGTTCCAACTAGAATCAACAAAACTGCTATTATAATCTATTCTAATTAAACCATATCATTTTGTTCACAATTTTTCTATCTATATTTTTTTACCGGTAATCCACAAGCCCCATGTGAGAGCCAGTGTAGTAAAATTTTATCTCACATTCCAAATTTATCTGTGAGCTGACTGGAGTGTAGTTAGAATCAGTTTAAGCACAGGTGGTTCCCAAACCTGTCCTGGAGGACTTGCCTGCTCTGCACATTAATGTATGTCTCCCCTAATCAGACACACCCAATTTAGTCTGATGAGTGGAATGAGGTGTGTTTAGATTAAGGAAGAATACAAAAGGTGCAGGCAGGGGGTCCCGCCAGACAGGTTTTGGAGAAGCACTGGTTTCAACATTTATATTTTTGGTATTTTGTCAGTTTTTGGCACATTTAGACAAAATGCCTCGGTAATCATTGAGGCCACAGCGACCACCTTACAGCAAGTGTTTGTAAGTAAACATCTTTATTTTCATAAAATAAGTCACCTGGTGAAAACAACCATTCTGTTGGTAAATAAAAACAAACCAGGGCATTTTTTTTCCCCCTGCAGGGAAAATGACAGCTGCGCAGAGGCGAGAATGGTACACTGGGCTTTCCGGTCAGCTCGTTCTACAGGATTAAATTCAAAATAAGCAATGTTAGATTTATTGGTCAGTAACACCTTTACAGATCCCTAAAATGACAAGGGAGGTGGGATCACACAATACAATATTCATATCTAAATTAGAATGGAGTTTTTCAGCATTTTTACATTGTAATCTTCTTCATTGATCTGTCCACGTTTATATAGCACATTAAATATAGTAAACATTTACAACTAAAATAGCGTCAAAGATTAATATCATTGTTACCTAATTGCCTCAACTAATTGCTGTTTACAATACAATCATATTAATTATAAGTGGGGTAAACGCCAAGTTCACAAATATCAAGGGTGCCGGACCCACACCTTTTCTATAATTCGCATCCAAACAAGTTGCAATTAAGCAGTCAATAAACCAAAGTATTATTTTGAATATTGTAATTAAACACATTTCCTCGCGTAACGTTAGACCTTTAATAAAAATGCAGGCGGCATCTTCATCTATTAAACAAGTGGGCAAGTAAACAGGCTTTTAATATTTTAAGAGAAAGACAAAGGTATTAATCTTTTGATTTGGTTATGGAAAATACGTTTATTTCTTGCGCTAGCCTTCTTTGTAACCTCCATCTGACGTCAAAAAGTAAACATTAGCGTGTTAAGAACACATGCACCTTTAAAGTTTCGTCGTGGGCCACATTAATTGCAGTAGTAAATACGGCGTTAATCCTCGTATGTGTGAGATTACCTTGCGCGGCACGACGAACACAGAGTCTCCGCTTGTTCACATCGGACCTGGAAAACGGTTATAAACGCGAGACATCTTATTCATTCGACGACTTGACGACACCATTGTCGACCCTACAGTCTCTCCACAGAAATAAAGAACTGATAACATCGGTTTACCTTAATATCACAGAATTCTGTGTACACAGATTTTTTTTCTTTTTTTGAAAAATTGACATTGACGTTTCTTTGGACTAAATATATAATATTATATTTATTTAATATAATAATAATTAATAAGATAAGTACTATAATAATAAATAATATATACAAACGTTAATGTAACTATTAACTGAAAGGGTAAACTTCAAGAGAAAGTGAGGCTGAAACGCAGGCTAGTGAGAAGATTTCATCTTTGTCATGATGACGGTCTAAAGTCCCCGCCAAGGATGTAGTCCCTTTTAGTCAACTTGTTAGCAACCACACGTTTTTATTTTAGGACACAATAAAGTAAAAAACAAAAAAAAAAACAAAAATCACAAACGAGGTTATAAATGGTTCTGTTTTATGTCATAGAACCAAAACCGTGAAAATATTAAGCAATTGCTTTGTTAACCACACACAGACCATTATTTCAGGCGGAGTTATTGTGTAGCAAAACTCCCACGCAACATTCAAAAAAACCACATAGACTTTAGGGGGGGGTTAAACCGGACGGTGCTACTAAAACTGCTAAATCACTTCCGCGTTTTAGCCTACAAAGTGACGTCATAACTTCGCGGCACCTAATTAGCAAACATATTAGTGCACCGCTCGCCTCTCACTGGGTTTATTTAATGTCATTGAGTTCCTTTGTGTCTACTTGAATATTTTAATGTTACTCAAAACCAGTAAGTAAATTTCATTTTATTTTGCCTTGAAGGTGGCTGAAAACGTTATAAAACCTAGTAAGTATAACAACTAAGTAAAGATAACTAATTAAATCTAAGAAGTAAGCTATGGGATTTACAGTGTAGTAAGTTAAGGTTTTCATTCATTATAGAGCAACATTAACAACATAATTGTATTTATTAATTGTAATATATTCAATCCCATTTCTGATACTAATACGGTTCATGTTTAATAATTCCTGAATAATTATAGTTCATAAAGAAATAGGCTATATTTTGTGTTGGCTGTTACCACTGGTGTCATCAGTGCGCAGTCAGACACACACACCTAAGAACCGGTTTAAATATATCTCTGATACTGCCCCAAAGACCGTAAACACTGCAGATACAATCTGAAGTAAACATTAATTTTACATACACATAACATTAAAAACTTACTCGTCCCGTTTGACTGATTTGCTTCATATCAGGTGATTTTAGTTTTTCAGCGGTTTTTGAATGTGACTCAATGGTGCTTCTCTGCCAGGTAGGGATTAGTAAAACTGACGGATCAAACCCCCACTTCCGGTGGCTTATAACGCGAATGAGCGATCCAGTCATATCTAGATCAGTGGTTCCTGTCCTGTCTGTTAATTTTATAATATATACACGGTAACACTTTAGAATAGGGGAACACTTATTCACTATTAACTACGACTTTTCCTCAATAAGATCCTAATTTTGCTGCTTGTTAAGAGTTAGTTAGGTAGTTGTTAAGTTTAGGTATTGGGTAGGATTAGAGATGTAAAAAATGGTCATGTAGAATAAGGCATTATATGCGCTTAATTACTAACTAAATAAATGGCTAATATTCTAGTAATATTCGTGCTAATAAGCAACTAGTTAAGATGACCCCTAAAATAAAGTGTTGGCCATTATACTTTTACTGTAACTGTGTTTGTGTTATTCAGGTTTGTCAATACAGTCTAACATGTATGCAGTCTTTGAGCAGACCATTAATCAGTTGTTGGGCTCGTGTAAATAAACATAAAGGTCATGTCAGATGCAGCTTCTGTTTTCCCTTTTTAGTGTAAATATGGCTTTTGTTGATGATAAAATTTCTGAACATTGTTTGAATAGAAGTGGAAGATTGCAGTCTCAGAAGTAAACGTCCACTGCTATGGTTGGCTAACACACTGTAAAACCCGACAAGTAACTTAACTCAAACCTTTTGTGTAAACAGATATCCTTAAAAACCTGACAAGTTATGTTTACTCAAACCGTTGGAGGAAAACCGATGCCATTAAACCATTTAAGTTTTAAAACTAATAGTTGTGAGTACTCTTACGTAATTCAGTTGAGTTCACTGAAAGAAGATATCTACATTGCAATTAAGTAATTAAGTGATTAACTGAGTGATAATTGAGCATCATGAGTGAGCTGAACACCTGCTTGTTACCAAACAGAATTACTGAAGAAAAGAGAGACACAAGAACTACAGACTGACTTCAGCACACAGCCTTAGATAAAATTAACTTGAAATAAATACATTAAAACTCTCTCAAGATCTGATTTTTTTTAAACAACCCCAACAAACAGCATCACCAGCTCCCACTTATTAATAACTCCCAGACTCACTTTAGTTCTGTCAGACGTCTACATAAGATCTGATTGAGAATTAACTAAGGTTTAGATGTCTGATTTATGTTTCATTTAAAGTAACCCACGTTAGCAGATCAGTCGTTTGCTTTAGTTGGGCTCTTGACCCTTGATTTCTGTCTTCCTTTTTTTCTTGGCTGTTGTGACCATTTTTGTTGTAACTCAAAAGCCCAAAAAAATATCATCAGGTGTTATACCACGCCGCTCTTAAAAGCTGCTTTTAATCCAAGGTAACTTTACAGTGCATTCAGGTTAGCATTTTTTTTTTATCGTAATCTGTACGTAGATGTTGGTTGTTATACTGTATATTGGGGTGAT
Organism: Cyprinus carpio; assembly: GCF_018340385.1. Taxonomy (NCBI): domain Eukaryota; kingdom Metazoa; phylum Chordata; class Actinopteri; order Cypriniformes; family Cyprinidae; genus Cyprinus; species Cyprinus carpio. The sequence goes on from NC_056597.1 coordinate 34,680,105, forward strand.
GCGAGATCCATCCATTATATTTGAAAGGGCTGTTTGGAGTCTAATCTCTGATGAATAGGTGTTGTGTAATGTCGGTTGGATTGATTACCACAGTAAAAGTGATCTCTAAGAGCCAGTGTTCTGTGAAAAATCAGTTATATAAAGAACTTTCCGAAATAGTTTGGTTTTTCTGTGGTGTCACTTAGTCACACAGGATACCATCAATAATCAAAATATGAACTTCAACAATGGTGACCATAAAAAAAAAAAAACATTACACAATGCAGGCAGAGCATGCTGGGAGCCATGGATGAGTTAGTTTTGTATTACCATAGTACCCAGCATGCGCATTGCCAGCATGTTTTTTTTTTTTTTTTTTTTCGTAACCATTGTTGAGGTTCTTCATATTCTGATTATTGATGTCTGTGTGGTGACTAATGTGCCACCATAGAAGACCAAACTGTTTGGGCAATTCTTTATATTAATTGATTATGAAAGAACCCCTGACTTTTTGAATAGTTTTCATTGTAATCAACTGGAACTAACTATAGAACCGATCTATTTAGTACCAGCACTTTGTGTAGGAAACCTCTGAACAGCTCCATAATTGATGATCTATCATCACCAATATGCAGTATCAGCCGAACAAATGCCTGATCAGATTTGCTCTGGATTTGTTGAGTCTATAACAAAGGTGTTTCAAAAAACCCTGCTTACACCGTCCAAAAAAAAAAACCCAAATCCTTTTTTTTTTTTAATACAGAAATCGCGGGTCAAGAGCCAACTAACCAACCCGTAGGGCTGCTCTTTAACCTCGATCTCTAACATGCTTACTTCAAATGAAACAATTAAATCACACACTCGCCTCCTAACCTTAGTTAATTCTCAATACGATTCTTCTAGCCCTAGACAGACTTCGCTGGACGAGAAACTTAAAGTCGCAGTCTGGTTATGATGTGCCCTGGCTTTACACAGATGTCCAGCTGGTACTCCTCTGTTCTCCACTAAACAAAGGACTCAATCAGCACGGGTCGTAAATTAATCACTTGATTACTCATAATGCAAAGGTGGAGTGTAAAACCATGACCAGTGCTTTCAGTACGGCAATCGTGTTTACTCAAACGTTTGAGTTATCTGTGACTTGTCAGATGTTTTGCAGTGGTAACTGTGTTATGTTAGACAGTGTAACTTCCTCACAGCGCGAATGCTGCTGTGATTTAGATTTGCAGAAACGCGGCCACCCCACAGTCATAACTGTCAGCGTGACATATTGCGGCACACAACACAGCTATGTCGGTCTGTGAACATAACAGACAAATCAAATAGTGACCACGAAATGAAAGAGTTACTCACACTTGTGTGGTGCACATTACGGTCTGATCCTGTCACTGATCACTCATGGAAAAAGAATCAAGAATGCAAAAAATGCAATTTTTATTATAGTCCCAGACAATGATTAAAAAAAAAAAAAAAAAAAAACAGAGCAACAGGAAAAAACACTGGGAAAAGGTAATCCACACGTTATAACAGAGTAAAGAAAGCACAAGGTACCAGAACACAATACTGAAGCAAACAAGGGATAACAGAACATGGGAGTATATTATAGGGGAACCTATTCAGGACTAAATGACAAACAGCAGGGAACATAAGAACTAATAATACGTGCAAGGGGTGATGGGAACTGAAGTCCAACACAAATAACAGTCCAGAAGAGTGGCAAGGGCACTCCAGCAGATGGCTGTGACAGATCCAATACAGTCAGCTGAATTGCGCCTTGTTTGAAAATGAATCTGCGGTAAAATGAAGTGAACAAAGGACCAACATCTTACTGGACATGGTCTGGAACTTCACCTTAAAAATAAATTTCCAGTTGAAACAATGCTAGCTGTTTTTCTCTTTTTTTTGTCCCTTGTGTTTATTCATTATTTTTACAGACATCTAAATGTTATTGAAAAGAATAATAATAATAAAAAAAAACACCTTTTACATATCAATCCTTGTATGTGATGGACATTGGTTATAATCATTTTTGTATCTGCTCTGAAGGCATCTTAAGTAAAAACAAAAGTATGCAAAACACTTGAACCGGAAGCGGTGAGATCTGTTTAACAGAATGTGGAAGTCTGTTGTGCATAACCCCTCATACAAAACGTAAAGAAAATACATGCACGATTGCAACAATATATGGTTTGTGTGTGTTTTTCAAGTCATCTCCAGGTAATAAATAAAGTATCTGAATAATGCTGTGATAACTGACATAGAATTTATTACAGTGGCCTATAGAAACTATCAAATATATTTTCTTCCTTGTTCTGTGAAAATATAGGAAAATACAAATGCAATGAATAATACAATGTACTTGATTTCTAAGCCAATTCAAAGTAAGAGAAAATAAATAAGAATAATAATATAAAAATAATAATAAAATAAAAAATAAAGGAAAAAAGTTTGAAATTTCTGTCCCCCTCACTTCTGAAATAATGTCCCTGGTCATAAAGCTCAACTAGGCCTGTTATGAACAAAACAAAACAAACAAGCAAAAAAATCTAATCAGCAAGAGAGGACCTTTTTTCTTAAAGCATGCTCAAAAACCACTTATAATGTACACACACACAAATTCATGGTGATTTAAAAACATTTGACAATTTGTGAAATTTGTATGACAAATTGTGACAAAATATGTAAAATGTAAAATCAAAACATTTTTGACCAAGTTTTCCATTTATATCATGAGACATGACCCCACTTTTAACTTCCCTAATAAATCATCTTTAATTGGCATTTGTAAACTGTAAAGTGCCAGTAGAAAACAGAATAAATGAATGTTGGAATGAATGTTTTGAACCACTGAGCAGTTTTACATATCCATTTAGGCTTGGTAACATTTATCATTTTGATAAAAAAAAAAAAAAAAAACTATTTCACATTGTTCAGGATCTGCATTTTTTGAAGCTAATTTTATATTGTGAAGTTCAAGCATCTAGTACTGGAACTGGCTTTTTTAATTTTGTCAGATTTGTTTGGTGCACCAAGCACAGTACATTTGCTCAGTCTTTTCATCATCTTTAATGTAACAAAAAAAGAAAAGAAAAGTCTAAGAAAAAAATCAACTAAAGCATGACTAGGCAACTTTCATGTGTAAGACTTGCATGAGCCCTTTAGTATTATTGATTAGTAATATTTGTGCGATTGTTGATTCACTGACATTCATCATTATTTTTAATCTTTTTTTCCAGCTGTTACTTACATCAGTGCCACCTTTCCTACAGTCACACCAGAGACGAGCTCAGCTGGTAATGTAGTCTGATGTTTCCTCTGTTGGATTGTGTTTTGGCTGAATGTTTGTCAATTTGTAGAATGGAACAGGAGTGTGAGTGTGTTTGTGTCTCTAGAGCAGTGGTTCTCAACCCGCGGCCCGTCACGAATTCAAATGCGGCCCACCATGCTGAACACAATTTAAAAAAAATAACTTTCAATTTTACAATTCATTTTAGTTTTTACATTAATTTAAAAACGTACTAAAGAAATATAAGCTTTAGCCTAATGTTTTTATGTAAAATTATTTTGTTTTTACATGTATTATTTTCAGGCATGAGCAGACCTACTCACACGGTCCGCATTTAACGAACACATACAAGCACGCACTTTGGCAGAATACAATTCAAATAGTCATCAACAGCCATTAGTTCGGTAAAATTGAGCATCAGAATGGACAAATTAGTTTTTATAAGGGAGAAAAAACGAAATGTGGAAAATGCCAGTGAATGAACACATACAAACACAGAATAGTGGCAGTATCAGCAGTGAAGGAGAGTGCTGGGTTTTCCTAGTAGGGGTAGCTGCAGCCTGGAGCAATGGGCATGCCAAAAGGTTTCTCTCTGGTCAAACGAAAGGTAGGGGGCGTGCCAAAAGGTAATGCGAAAGCTGGCTGGGGAAAAACCTGGGGAGCCATATAGCCTACTCTTAATCGCAGATTAAAAGGAAGCCATAAATTCAACATAATCCTATAAAACCAAATTTAATTCTACCAAGGTAAAAACGGTGTTAATAATATAAACCCGCATGGCGCGGATTACTGACGTCATCACCACCGCAAGTTTAGGTCTCGATTTATTAATAATCAAAAACAAATTACAATTATTTTTCGAGAATACAAACGTCTCTTAACACGGTTAGTCGCACTAGCTGTTCTTAAGTTAAAGTCAAAAGCTGTATTTGATAACATTAGTTGATGCACTGTGAAGTGAACTAACAAGAACAAACAATGAACAGCTGTATTTTTATTAACTAACAAAGTTTAATAAATACTGTATCAAATGTATTTGCTCATAGTTAATGTTAATACATCAGTGTCAACAAATGAAACCTTATTGTAAAAGTGTTACCCCCTCGAAAACTATGTTTTGCCTGATAGAGAACAATATATAGTTGACAAAACCACTAAATTATAAAATTAAAAAATTAGTCAGAAGAGTTTAGTTACCTAATGTTAAATTAAACAAACAAGCAAACAAAAAAAACACAACCCAATAAAACAAAATGTTATTTAGCTTTCAGTTTCAGTCGCAAATTCAAGTAATAAAAAAAAAAAAAAAAATAAAAAAATAAATAAATAAATAAACAAACACATATAGATAGATAAACCACTCATTCATTCATTCTGTAGTAGCAGTCCATAGAACAGAATCCAGCAAACTCTTTGTCTTCGAATAGAAAGCTGTGAAGACCCCCCCTTCTTTTCCATGGCCACAGCATCTACAAGCCATCACACCTGCTGAGCTCCAACTCACTCTGTAGGTCTTCCCCAAAAACACATCTGGACTGACAGACTTCCAGTCAATGATACCTACACAAGAAAAAAAAACAAATGTTGAGAGATTCAAAACAAAAAGTACCAATAAGTAGAACTAAATACAAATAAAAAAGACTGCAAGTGTTGTCACTAGCAGAAGTGCAAGTGTCTGAGAGTGCAAGTGCAAGTCTGCAGCCAGACCCTTCTCCATTATATTATAATACAACTGTACTGCCGACTCTGCACTGAGACAGTCATTGTTGTTACCAAAAGTACATATGCTTCCTGTGCATGTTTTCTAAAAGAATGGAAAAAAAGGAAACACAAAAAAAGTTGACTGGCACTCATCTGCACCACAGGTTATACTAATATTTGGTTCATGTGCATGTGCAACTCCAACATGTTGGATTAACTTCAAAAGAGTGGATGTCCTTTGAGTGCACTTTGGGCAATGGTACAGTTGAGGCATGAGGATCTAATACAAAAGGCTGATCATTCAGAGTAAAGTTACTGGCAGTGCTTGTCTCCATCTTCTAATGTTGAGAATGTGCCTCTGAAGGAAAGTCAATGTCTTTCTCAGGTGTGTTGGATATGCAATATTGAAAGCAGAATAAATCCAGAAGGCTGTTATGAATCATTTCCTTTTATATTTCTCTGGAAAGGGTACGTCACAACCAGTGTGTTGGATACTTGAATATACTCTGCTTTAGTTGGATACCCAGCAGAAAGGTAGAAATAAACTCTAAATTAGTTTTTCGATTTTGTCTAATCGTCTTCATAGATTGTGAATTGATCTTAGTTCAGTGGTAATAGCAGAGGTGGTAATAATTATTATACTTACAGGATGTATTCTGTACTGTATTGCACAAAAAGGACGCAGATATAACCTATCAACCTTCGATGCGGTCATCGTTTTGTCTCACTGTACATATGTCTGCCATCAACAATAAACTAATTACTAAAGCTGCAAGATATAACGCAAAGGAACAATTATGATCGTATCGTACTGATGTTGCAATTCCTGCTTCTCTTCATTCTCACATTTATGGCTGCTTTGTTTTATGGGTTGACACTTTTGAATTTCCGTTCACAGCTGTAATGTATTGTTGTCTAAATGCTGATTTCTGCCATTGCAGGTATAAATATAACGCTGCAGGAAGGATGCACTGTAAGTTGAGTTTCTGATACATCTCTTACAAATAACAATCACACCAACTATCAATAAAAATCCAAAAAACACACAAAAAAACCCCAAAAAAAACACAAAAAAAAAAAAAAAACAAAACAAAACAACAACAACAACAACAACAAAAACAAAAAGAAAACATATGAGCTCGACTGAAACAAAATACAATGGAAACAAATTTACTGCATAAATTCTTCAATGTGCCACAAGAAAACTTGTGTGACCTTGTCTTAAAGGGGTGGTTGATTGCAATTTCACTTTTTTAACGTTAGTTAGTGTGTAATGTTGCTGTTTGAGCATAAACAATATCTGCAAAGTTGCGGCACTGAAAGTTCAATGCAAATGGAAATATTGTCTTTTTAAAATTCTGGCAGTTTAATGCCTACAAACACGACTTGTAGGGACTACCACAAGATGCTTCCTGGGTTGTGACTTCACAAACCCTGATAAACCCTGCCCTCAGGAACACACAACAAAGGGGGCGAGACCTTGATGCGTTGCTTTAGAGAAGAGGAAGAAACTTGAGGTGTACGTAAAAGTCTATTCATATATAAATCACAATTCTGTCTTCTAACGATTCTAATGGATTCACAAGATTCAAAATCAATGTTCTAAAGCAGTGATTCTCAATCCTGTTCCTCGCGTCCCCCTGCTCTGCATCTCTCTCTCTCTCTCTCTCTCATTCAGCTCAGCTCCAACAATAAACTGTTCCAATTATAAACTTATTTTCACATAGCTATGATATTAAACACGGACGCAGGTACAGTTGCCTTTCTGTATTAAAGCTTAAATCAGGATCAAACCTTATATTAAAAGTTAACATAAGCAGTAGCATTTACAAAAATAACAGCATATCTAAAAGTATGAGACAACAAAAAACAAAAAAGTGTTGATGTTTAGATGTTTAGCCAATCACAACACACTGGGCAAGCTAACCAATCAGAGCCCATCGCCTATTTCTGAGGGAGGGGCTTCATAAAAGCAGGAAATGATCAGCGTTTTTCTCAGAGAAGAGACAGAGCAGTGTAGAATAAAGGTAAATTATGTGAAAAATAATGTGCTTTTTAAAAAAATAAAAAAAACGATGCATTAACATGTTAGACTTAAACCTAAAAACACAAACAAAATCAAAAAAAAAAAAAAAAAAAAGAAAACAACCAACCAAACATTTAACAGATCATGTGATTTGATAACTGTAATCAATCTCATCATGCCCCTTTTAAAATATTGTTTTAGTCTTTCTGAAATGCCTGTCATCACAATAATTAAGTTTAATTATCTCTGAGACCTGTGTCACACGATCCTGAACATCAGGCATACACACCAAAGATAACATGACAGTGCTTGTTATTATATTTCATGTGTGCGCTCTGGGGCGCAATTAGTTTATTTTCTCTTGAACACATGGGAAGGAAAGGGTACAGATATTTTATACAATACATCATTTTTTTTTAAATTCACAAATTCACAACTTAAAAATCAAAACAGCAAAAAAAACAAAAGAAAAGTGCAATAAAATGTGCTTTGTAGATAATTCTGTAATGTGAAATATGAATGTGCTTTTATGTTTATTGTTGATGGATTTTGTACAGAAAAACAGGATCAAAATCAACAAATACTGCTTTCACGCTTGTTATTTTAGGGTCAGACGTGTTTGCAAAATCTCTTCGATCAGATAGAGAACATTTCATCTCAAGTGCTCTCTGTGAATGTAAGTCTTTTCATGAGAAAAATCATAAAAGATCAATCTTTGTCAGTTACATGACCATTGACATAGCAGTGCTGTTTTATCTCATAGTTATCTAAGCAATGAACAAGACTGTGACAAACATTTTGACTGTGGCCTTCAACGCTTCAGAGAAGATTTTAGAGTCATTATCAACAGCAAGCCCAGCTGAACTAGCCTCCCACGGAAACCTTGTGTTAAAAACCAGTGAGAAACTCATTTCTGCATTAGTGAAGCCGACAGACACAAGTGACAGTGTCAATTTTACTCTTCCTGCTGTAGGTAAGTGAAGACACAATTATTAATATACTGAAGATGAAACAGATTACACATGATGTCAGGGATTTTATGTAGTCAGGGGTTCTCATCCTTTTTGGTGACAGAGACTCCTTTTCCAAGCACCACCTCATATTTATAAAAATAATTAAAGGGGTCAAATGATGTGATTTCAAATTTTCCTTTCTCTTTGGAGTGTTACAAGCTCTTGGTGAATAAAGAAGATCTGTGAAGTTGCAAAGACTAAAGTCTCAAATCCAAAGAGATATTCTTTATAAAAAGTTAAATACTTGTAGCTGGCCAATCACAGCACACCTCGCTTTTCAGAGCGATATAAGCCTTGTAAAAATCGACACGTTTTCAGAAGGCGGGGCATAGAAGAGAAACATAATGTACAGTATGTGGAAAAATAATGTTTTTTAACCCTAAACCGCATCATAAACACATTTCATTACACCAAATACACACAATAATGTTATTTTTAGCAGCATCATATGACCCCTTTAAGCTTATGCTTTCTACATTTTCTACCATTAATTAATGTCATCTTTATTTTGACTGGATTCTGCTTTTTTATGTGTTGTGAATATTTGCTGCCTCATCTTAAAGGGGACCTATTATGCAAAAATTACTTTTATAAGTTGTTAGAACACAGTTGTGTAGCCACAGTCATGGATCGCGGAACGTACCAAAAGAAGGAGGGGCCTGGGGGTTTTGGCATGAGAAGTGACGTTATAATGCCATTATAAATCCTTGTTGTTGTACTACATAAAGTCTGTAAGATTGTACATTTTACATCCTAATCTACAATTTTAATAGGCTATTAGAAACAGTAATAATAATAGGATATTAGTTAGATACCAGATAGTATTTATTAAGCTATGACTCTGGATAATTGAGTTTTAGAATAGTGATCACGGTTCTAAAAAACAAAACATTAGACAAAAACAAAATAATATATAGGCTACTTCACTTAGGTTTCTTACAAAATGTTTTATTTATTTTTATAAATGAGTCTAAAATGTTATAAATGATCCTATTAAAAATAAAACAATATGTAAAACAAAAAAAAATATTTGAAATAAATGTATGAACTTGATTTGATCGTTTTTGAATGGATCTTTTGATTGAATGAATTAGACATCAAATACATTTTAACAGTCACTGGTTGCTACCTACTGGCATAATGTAACATAGGCCTACAATCTTTATTTGAAGCATAATAATTTCTCATAATAATTTCTCATTTTGAATGCACTGCTGCAACATCAGCTATATCCAGATTATACTTTATCCCAAATACTTTCGTTATTAGTATTTAATGTTGGCAACACAGAATTGTAACCTACTGTGTAGACTGTTTGTGAAGCTGGTTTCAGACATAAGCTTACATGATGAGCACGGCTCTCTCCGCATCAGCGTCTGCGTGAAAGCAGTTTTAAATATTCCGATGTGATTGTGATTTCAAATGTTTAGTATACGTAGTGGAATCATCGTCATGGAATCGCAATCTTTTAATGATTAAAAATAAGCCCATATGAGCCTATAGGATGCTCAGCGTCATTTTTAGACATTCATACCAAACCTCATAAATTACCCGCGCCCAGGCCCGGGCGGCCCCCCCCGCTTCCGCGATCTATGGCCGCAGTGCGTGAAAATAACCAGCCTATAATGATAAAAATTCACCCACTCATTTTTTATCATCCCAATAAATCATAAACAGTCTCTCTGAACACGCGAATCCAGATTTCACCCTGTTGATGTCACTGTAGGGAAAAATCCCCGGCCATTTGTAACAACACTCTCTTTCCCTTTTAGCATAGACACAGCCAACAATTCTCACTCCCAACTCGTCACATATTGAAGCTTGGTCAGGACCACCCTCCATTGTTTTCATGATGCTCAGCGTAATTTTTGGACTTGCAGCGTCATTTTCCTCCATTGTTTTCAGTTGTTTGTTTTAGTTCAATGATTTGCATGCATTTGTAAAAAAAATAAAAGAATTGAAAACTTTCTTTGGGGCACCTAACCCCACCCCTACCCTAAACCTACTCACTTCTGAACAATATAAAACATGTAACAGGCAAATATAAGTGCAGTCACATGTATTTAATGCAAAAACTGACCATAAAAAAGGAGTACAAATGCTCCATTAACCCGCTTACATCTCATTCAAAACAATACTTCCGTCCCGTTGTATGTCTGAGACAATCAGTCATGAGACACACAAGGGCCAATAGCATTTCACAACCAAGGCTGAGGTCTTCTGGCGGCATTTTTTGAATTTGCGCTGCACACAGAAAGAGCTTTACGGCAGACACAGACTGCGATCGCATCTATTCCTCTCACAAATCAATTGTTTTCCTCAGAAGACTTGGAATATTAATATTTTTGAATAAATGATGTCTTTAGCTGTATCTGCCTGTTAGATCTTGTGTTTTATTGACAAGTGGTTTTTCGGGGGAGGGAGGCCGGTTTGGGTTATGTGCCATAAATGTGTAAATAATGTAATATAAATAAAACTGTTGTGACTGTTTTACATTGAAAAATCACACCCCAACATATATGCAATAATGGGTTTCTTATTTAAAACAATGGAGGAAAAATGACACTAAAGGGGTACGTTGAGTTTGATTCTGAACGAGGGATCAATGCCAATGCTTTGTGTGCAAATGTCAGCTACAGACAACAGTAGTATCACGTGTCATATTTTGTTTTCCAAATTGCCTGTCTGAAAGAGCTTATTGGCACCCCGTCTCTTTTAAGGCTAATGTTCCTAAGGCTACCATTGTTCTCTGCCTGTTTTCACTAATACTGACTTCACATGCTATCAGAATGATCGAATGAATAGCTATGTGGAAGTTAAAAATTACATATGAATGATTTTTTCAGTGCTTGAGATTGATTGTTTTGTTGTTGAAATCACAATAAAAACCGACAATTAACTTAACTCAAAACATCTTAATAAACATATATCCTTAAAAACAAGTATGCCAGAGCATGAGCTCTTGAAGCTCTGCCCTCTTTTGAAAAGGGGGTCGGGAGCACCAGCTCATTTACATTTAAAGGGACACACACAAAACCAGGGCGTTTTGGCTCATTGGTATTTTGAGATTTCACATACAAACTCTGGGAACATCAGAGACTTATTTTACATCTTGTAAAAAGGGGCATAATAGGTCACCTTTAAATGAGTTCAAAAGTCAAATAAAGAACCTAAAAATATGTATTCAGTTTATAGTTTTTGCATATACAATTCATAGTCTATGGGAAGATTGTTTTAAGTTCCCTTAAATTAAAAGTTGTTACTTTTTTCAAAGCCTATTACCTATTTAAAAAATGGCTTTCATTATACTGTAATGTTAAATGATTATAATTAAAGACTAAAATTGAGGGGAAAAATGCATTTAATATAGACATCAGTAGTTGTATTTGTATCAATTATACTGGCCTTTTAATAGGACTACTTAGCAAAAATATGCATTTAAACATATTTAAAATATGTCATCTTTTTATTACTACATTAATTTAGAGATTCAGTATGAAATATAATATTCTATTAATTATGCAATGAATTGTGATTAATTATTATTATAGTTGACCAGAGATGAAAATCCAATAATAGTAAATAATGATTCCAATGTATATATATTTGCATAGCATATATTGCATATAAAATAGCATATTCTTGTTTGTGTTTAATCAGAGGGTCAAGTCTTCATGGTTGGACCAAAGGTCACCTTAGATAAAATCCCTCGACTTGACACGACAAATTCTTCTGTGAGCATTGATCTCATTGGGATTGCCAAACACAACACTGAAGGTATGTCAAATGTTTCTGTGTGTAAATTTGTAGAAAGAGACATCATGCCAGGCCCGGTTTCAGAACCAAATCACTGAGGGTGCTTCTGAAAATTGTGAGGGTGCCCACAAATAATATTAATCCTAATTTTCAACTGTATGAAAATAGTATCACCAAATACGGCTTAATTTCAAAGATGTGCAATCTAACATAATAGATAATCTTTGCACTCTGCAAAACAAAAAAAAAAAAAAACAAAAAAAAAACAAAACAAAAACACAACAAAACAAAAAATGAAAAAAACAAAAAAAAAATCCACACACACTTTGAAAGGTTATATGCGCAATAACAAAATATTTTTTTAAAAACACACTCCCCACTTTTTGCACGTTTTGCTGTGCCATAGCAAGATATGAGGGTAAAATTCCCCTCCCCTGTATGATTATTTCCCCTTTTTCTTTTATACCATATAGTTTAGCAATATCACACGAAGAGTGCTGGTTTTCGCCCAAATATCAGCACGACTGCAAATGTAATGATGATTTTATATTGCGTTTGAATAAACAAAAAGTTAATATTCAGTAACTTACAGACACAATAGGCTACTGTCTTTTTTGTTCTATTTCGCCAATGAAAGTTCCAAACAAACACACAACAAAAGCTCTCCACTCTAAGCAAAATTGCCACTAAACTGGACAAAAATGCCTCTGCACAAACAAATTAAATCTATTACGTCTGTTGCTAACAAAGTGAAAATGAATAGAAAGTGTTCATTTTAAGCGCTTTTACAGTGTTGCACATTATAACCAATCACACACGATTCTGTTGAGCTTAGGAATGCAATAGCCAATCAGAGGCGTTCAGCGTTTCGCAGTCAGACATGTTTATGATGTTTGTATTTAATAGATTTGGCTGCTTTTAGCCTTACCCTGGAGCTGGTTCACCCTCCGCCTATGCATCAAAGCATGATGAAAATAATATCATAATTTGAAAGATCATGTTTATGCATTAATTTAGCAAATTTGTGTATGTGTGTGCAGCTGTCTGTGTGTTTATTGATGGTGAAAATTAATACGCTATTAATAATTTTATCTAAGGGTGCTTTCGCTTTTGTTTGGGGCTGCTTAGAACCAGGCCTGCATCATGCTATTACAACTGAACCACATTTACTTACTTTTTGTGAGTGTTGTTTTTGTACTAACATAGTATATCATGAAAACTTCTATTTCTGTCACACAGAATCAGCTGCTGTGGCTTTCATGAGCTACGTCATGATGGAGAATCTACTGAAGCCAGACTTCTTTAACACATCAAATGACGACCGATTTAAACCAATGTCCACTGTGATCTCAGCTACTCTTCCAAAAACCACCAACACTAACCTCAACAAACCAGTCAACTTCACCTTCAGACACATCAGAGTGAGACACTGAAATATGTTTGTCCAACCTAAGAACTGATGAACATCTGAAAACATCTAATATTCAGAGTTTTATTATTTTCTTCTTCTTTTGCAGGAGTTTGATCCCAGTGGTTCTCTGTCCTGTGTGTACTGGAATATCAGCGAGTGGATTGTAGATGGTTGCTCTGTTTTAAAGACCAACAGCAGCTACACTGTGTGTTCCTGTGTTCATCTGTCCACATTCGCTCTCATCATGCAGACCAGCCCCCCACCAGAGGTACAGAACATTTCTAGTGAACACTGAAGAAAAGCACAGATTTGGCACTCATGAACTCTGACATGTTTTCTCAGAGTAACCTGCTGCTGGATCTGTTGAATTTGGTGTGTGTGATCGTGGGGTTGGTGTTCTTCAGTTTGGCCCTGTTGACCTTTGCCCTTTGTCAGTGGAGTCCTGGAGTGAATAATGTGGCTCGAATCAACATCTGCATCAGTCTTCTGCTGGCTCACCTTCTGTTGCTGCTCACAGAGCAGTTCCTGAGCCTCATACGGCGTCAGCAGGTGAGAATGATGAAGGAGCCCTACAGCTCAGAACAGCCTCACTGAGAATCTTCATAACCCTCTCTCATGATCTCCAGGTGTTGTGTGCCGTGATCGCAGGCCTTCTGCACTTCCTCTTTCTCTCTGGCTTTGTGTGGATGTTCATTGAAGCTGTGCTGCTCTTCATCTGTGTGAAGAACCTATCACAGATCAGCTCCAAGAAGAGGGAGGTGCTTAGCACTAGATTCCTGTGTGTGATTGGATATGTGGTTGCTCTGGTTGTGGTGTGTGTGTCTGTCGGTCTGGTTCCTGAAGGCTACGGCAGTGAACAGTGAGTTGTATCTGTTATCTAAAAAATTCATTTTGTTTTTGTCATGCTATATTTAAGGCATTAACAAGATTGCAATCTGTTATATTTCAACAGTCTGCATCTGAAATAGCATTATTTTATTAATTTGATTAATTGTTTTCCTCTAAACAGCTGCTGGATTAAACATGATAAAGGTTTTATCTGGAGTTTTCTGGGTCCTGTGTGTGTCATACTAGCAGTAAGTTCTGAATATAAACATTTTTCACATGGGCTGTTGAAGCAAAAGAATAATTTGATAATTTCTTCTTTTTCTGCAGTTAAACATGATTCTCTTCATCAAGATCTTTATCACTCTGAACTCAACTCTCAAAAAACTGAATGCTGAGGTTTCACAGATGAAACAATCCAAGTAACAAACAATATTATCAAAACACTGTATAAATAAAGAACACATAGTCAATGAAGACACACTAACTCTCTTCCTCTGTTTCTCTGCAGGGTTTTGGTGTTTAAAACACTGGCTCAGTTTGTGGTTCTTGGTTGCTCCTGGATTCTGGGTTTCTTCACTAATGGCAGTAAGGAGCTGGAGATCATCTTCCTGATCTTGAACTCCCAGCAGGGAACCTTCATCTTCCTGATCTACTGTGTTCTCAATAATGAGGTCAGATTTGTTTTCATCCCTATTCTTTAAATAAACCACTAAACCCCCAGAGACAGTAGCAGTACAGTAATTTATTACCTGTTTATTACAAACAAACTCCATTCTGTTTCATGAGTTTCAGAGGTTAAACTGATATCATGAAGTCACTCAGCTCCTCTCGTCTCATTCTTGTTCAGGTCAGGCAGCAGTACAGGAAGTTCTTCAGATGTCTTTGCTGTGTCAAACAACACTGAGGTCCACAACATCATGTTCAGGAAGTAAAAATACTGCTGAAGTGCCATTATTATTCAACTTTAGTTTCAGCTCCTTTCTGTAAATGATAAATAATGTTACCAGTCTTTTGATGTTACAGCTGTAAAAACTATTGATGTAGAACTTCTAAACTGTTTCATTTAATCTTTGTTATACATGTAAGATTTTCTTGGTTGTGGGTGAAAAGCATTTTTTTAGAGACTTTACAGACACAACATGCAAATCAAAATCATGCATGCAAATCATGCAAATCAAAATTAAATAAATAATAATAATAATAAAAACTCCTGAAAACTATTTCATGTGCGCATAGTGAAGAGAAATAACATGACATACAGTTAGATATTGAGATATGTCAAATAATATGTCAAATTAATAAATGTATTAATCTTGCACACTTTTATTTTATTTATTTATTTTTTTGTTTGTTGAGCTCAGAAAGTTCCCAGAAAGGGAATGACTGTTTCTTCTGTAAGGACCTATTTTATGTTACTTTTAATATTCAAATGTCAAAATATATTATCAGCTCAGAGTGTAACAGGTTTTATACTGGGTTTACCTTTAAAGCTAAACTATTAAAATAACTAAATGAACAGCTGCTGTCTCAAATTCAGTGACTCTGTATTGTCAAATGGCTTGTATTTTTGCATTAAAACGTGAATGATGATTGATTTTTGCTTTTGCTCAGGTTTTGCTTAACAAACAATGTGATATAATAAGTGCATATGTAAAAAAAATTTCCACATTCCACAAAAGCCCAGAAAAGCTCTATATAACAGACTGACTTTAATTTGAGAGGAATGTTCTATTTATTTATTTATGTATTTATTTTTTAATCCAGCCATCTTCTGCAACATCTTTTGTATTTAAAGTGTTTCATTCAAAAGCCTTAACTGTATATTCTGCTTGGTTTTCTCAGATATGTCTGGTTAATAATCAGTGAATCTGATTACAAGGTAGCCATTGATAAAGAGAGGTGTGATGTGGGCTCTCTCGGACTTGTTGAAGGCCAGTCGTTCTACTGTGTTCTGATCACTTGTAGAGGCTTGATTGCACATGATGGCAGTCCAGTATAATAACGATAACGATAATCTCTCTTTTCTGTTTCCACCACGTCGTAAACCCACACTGAGAACCAGGGCGGCAGCGCCTATGTTTGCCTGTCGTTACGTCATATGACGCGTTCTCTGTGAAAAGGTGCTTTTTTGGAGCGTAGCTTAGAATAGGTACACTTTTTTCTTAATTTCTGCCCGTGGGTGTTGTAAAACATATGTATTCTTATGTATGTATTTTTAAATTGACATTTTCATACAAGATTCTGTATAAATTAAGTTATACAATTAAATTGAAAGATGGCCTTTAAAATTGCCCTTGGAAGTTATCGGAGGAGATATGTCCACAGAGATCTTGTCGTCGATGGAATAGACCGTTCTTGCTCTGTGAGATGGCGCTCCCTCGAACCATTATATAACTGGAATGTCCCGATTTTCCCTAACGTTACTTCTTCTGGATCGCTGCAACTGTTACGTTCTCCACATCTACGACATGGCGGGGTGAGATGGTGTAATCTTAAACCGCTAAAATTACGTCGGACAACACAATCGGATGAGGATGTACTAAAACTCCGGTGTGGTTTGATTAACGCGAGGTCAGTGATGAACAAGACATATATATTAAATGACTTTTCCATTACGCACGACTTGGATTTAATGTTTATTACTGAGACGTGGATTGCAATTGGGGACATGAGTCCTTTTTCTGAACTCATACCGCGAGACTGTACGTTTTTTAATACCCCTCGTTCATTAGGTCGAGGGGGAGGACTGGTTTCTATATTTAAAGAGAAGTTTAATTGCAGATTAATCTCAACGGAAGAATACCAAACATTTGAACGACAAACTGTTGATACTAGACATTTGTAGTCCTGTTGCCGTTGTTGTTATTTACAGGCCTCCAAAAGCACAGAAAGATTTTATTAATGAATTTGGGGGATTTTCTAGGAGGTTTGTTCTCAAATTTTGATAAATTGTTAATTTTAGGCGATTTTAATATACATGTCTGCTGTCCAGAAAATGTGATGTCGAAAGACTTTTTAAACTTGATGGATTCTTTTGATCTAACCCAATTAGTAAATGGCCCAACTCATATTTATGGCCATACAATAGATCTGGTATTGACATCATGGCCTCTTTATTGAAGATTTAGAATTATATGACCATGTTATATCGGATCACAAACCCATCTTGTTTAATATCTCTGTCTCATGTTGTCCTGTTAATCCTGTGAAGTCTTTGCAAAGCTGACGCAGTTTTTCAGCAACAACTGGTACAGAATTTAGTACAAATTTTAATGAGGTGTGTAAGATATCTGAATCTGCTCTACTTGATATGGGTGTGGAAGAGCACTTGTATTGGTTTGTATTCAACCTGTAAAGATGTGTTGGATGCAGTAGCTCCTCAAAATACTAAACAGCGTAAAGTTAGGTCTGATCCGTGGTTAAATAATGAGATAAGAGGTCTTAGACGAATTTGTAGGCAGGCAGAGAGAAAATGGAAGAAATATGTTACAAGTTTATTATGACATTTTTAAGGAAGCACAGAAAAAATTTCAGAGCACTATAAAATCAGCCAAATCAAGGTATTTCGTGGAGAAAATTAGAAAAGAACGCTAACAATCCTAGAACGTTATTTAATATAATAAATACAGTTATAAATCCTCCTACATTAATTCTAGATCTGTCTCCATCGATGTGTGAGAATTTTCTAGATTCTTTTATAATTAAGATTGAGAACCTTAGAAGAATTATCCCACAAATGAGTGGTGACTCTTTGGGCCATGGTACACAAAATACAGTTTTAAAATCAGTTTGAACTTGAATATATCATTCCAGCAGCTGCTGGAAACGGTAAGCAGACTGAAACCTACTGGGTCAGCTATAGATATGGTTCCTCCGTGGTTTTTAAAAAGAAAACATTGAGATTATTGGACCTAGTATTCTACAGATTGTGAATAAAAGCTTGAACACAGGTACTTTTCCAAGAATGCCGAAGCAGGCCTTGGTGCAACCTATATTAAAAAAACCTAAGTTAGATCAAACTGACTTGACCAATTTTAGACCGGTTTCTCATCTTTCATTCATGTCAAAAATTTTAGAAAAAGTAATGTTTAATCAATTACATGTATACTTAGAACAGAGTAATATTGGTGAAGTTTTTCAGTCTGGTTTTAAGAAGCATCATTCCACAGAGACTGCTCTTGTAAAAGTGTTCAATGATTTGCTGATGACGGTGGATGCTGGTGATTCAGCAGTGTTAGTTTTATTGGACTTAACTGCGGCCTTTGACACAATATATCACACGGTAATGCTTTCACGGCTTAAGGAATATGTAGGGATTCAGGGGAAGGCCCTAAATTGGTTTAAGTCTTATCTGACTGCCAGAACCATGGCAGTGACACTGGGCCCGTACACATCGAGATCGACATCACTTAAATGTGGTGTGCCACAAGGCTCTATCCTAGCCCCTAGGCTTTTTTCTCTTTACATGCTCCCATTAGGAGACATTTTAAGAAGTATGACATCACATTTCATTGTTATGCAGATGACTTGCAAATATATTTACCGTTACAAAATGGAAATAATGTGCAATCTCTAATGTCGTGCCTGTCTGATCTTAAATCATGGCTTGCGTGTAATTTTTTATACCTCAATGAAAAAAAGACAGAGGTTGTAGTGTTTGGCCCTAGAGGAACCAAAGGCGCAGCAGAGTTCAATTTTGGATCACTGTCATTATATGTGAAAGATCGTGTTAAAAACTTGGGTGTTTATATTGATAGCGCACTGAAATTGAATGCACAGGTAAATTATGTGGTCAAATCAAGTTTTGTTTCCACTTGAGAAATTTGGCTAAAATGAAATCATCTTTGACATATAAGAGCCTTGAAATTGCAATCCATGCTCTTATATCCTCAAGACTTGACTATTGCAATTCTTTATATAAGGGTATTAGTCAAGCATCTATTCAACGGCTACAAAAGGTACAAAATGCTGCAGCGAGATTACTAACTAACACTAAAAAACGTGAACACATCACTCCATCCCTGGTCCATTTACATTGGCTCCCAGTGCAATATAGAATTGATTTTAAACTCCTTTTATTAGTGTATAAATCTCTTCACGGCCTTGCACCGACTTATTTATCAGATTTGTTAATAGGGTACAAGAAAGGTAGAACCTTGAGATCATCAACTCAAAACCTGTTAAAAGTTCCGAGGACTAAGCTAAGCCAGAAAGGGGATCGTGCTTTTGGGGTAGTTGCTCCCAAAACTTTGGAATAGCTTACCACCACATGTTAGGGACGCTGACTCTGTACATGTTTTTAAAGTACAACTTAAGACACACTTGTTTGAAATGGCTTATTCCATCTTTGTGATGATAATGATTATTATTATTTACATATTTTAATTACTTTTTAATTACTGTATTGTTTTATTGAGATGGTGTAAAGCACATTGGTCAACATGTGTTGTTTGAATGGTGCTATATAAATAAAAGTGACATTGACATTGACATTGACTAATGGACAAATATTCTCCAATCTAGGTGTGCAAAGCTAGTACAGATATGTCCAAACAGATTAATGGCTGTAATTAAAGCACAAAACAGATTAATGGCTGTAAACCTATTAAAATTTGCAAAAGGTAAGAATAGGTGTTATATTCATTCATGTAGGGTTGCGCTGAGCTCTACAAAACCAGTGATCGATAAATAAAGGGAAAGATCTGCTATTATGTGGCAATTTGTGGAAAGTTTTCCAACCCTGGATGTGAGCTATGTGCTGAGAAAAAGTAAGTGTCATTTAACTGTAAATGTCAATAGGTTAACAGTAAGTTCCGGATACTATATACAGGGAAAAGTAAAAGATCTAACCAAGACATTTCAGAATGTTGCTTAGTTTTTTAGAAATATTCATGTAGGTAAACTGTTGCGCTGAGCTGAGAAAAACAAAAAATAGTGATCGCTGTTTAATGAAAGTTGTATTGCAGCTGCCAATGATGGGTTTTGTGGGTTTGCAGAATGACTTTGCCAAAAATCTAAACTTTATGATATTAAATTCGACTTCATGTGGCAATTTGTGGGGTGTGTCAGTTTGAAGATACACAGATTTTAATAGCCAAGAATTGTTGAATTACTGGAAATGTGGAGCTTAATTGTAAGTTTTTCTGTATTCGTATTCTGGCAACCACAGCTGCCA
The DNA here is from genome assembly GCF_018340385.1 of Cyprinus carpio. Taxonomy (NCBI): domain Eukaryota; kingdom Metazoa; phylum Chordata; class Actinopteri; order Cypriniformes; family Cyprinidae; genus Cyprinus; species Cyprinus carpio. Next base: position 34,700,280 of record NC_056597.1, read on the forward strand.
AAATTGAGAAGGAAACGGTGGACATGGTGCCAAATTTCCTTATCTGGGTGATGGACTGATAACTTCTCTGTAAACATCTGAAAACAGTCCTTTGTGTCGGGTGAGGACCACTGTCAGCTCACATCAGGTAAGACCCTTCTGCTCAGTGATCATCAGTGTCTCTAAATCAAACATGTAATGATGTGTGATTGTGTGTAGTTACAGTTGATTAATTTAGGCTTTGACCTTTCAGTAAGTCCTTAAACATTTTATGGATGCATAAATCTTTATGAATTACTCCAGATCACCTGTAGATCTGCACTAGTTTTCAGGTGTGATGTTTTTGGGAAACAGTTTGTGATTCTAAGATGATGATAATTTCTAGGAAAACACTGAAAAATGGAAATAAGAGGAAATAAACCTTTGTTATTCATGAGTCAGGGCCAAAGCTAATTTGATTTTCCTCTAATTGTTAGGGAAATTTGTCCTCTGAACTGGTTTGTGTATAACTGAAATACACCAGTGTCTCAAAACTTGCAATGGCTACATTTCAGAAAGGTAGGGTTTTTTTTGTTGTTTGTTTGTTTTTTGTCTTTAAAGGTAGGTTCTCATTGACCTAAAAAACTTTATTACACCACAAACTATGCTCATACAGTATGATGAATGTAGTGCTCACAAACTCAATCAAAACATTTTCAGTTGTTTTTAATTAATTTTTCTTAATGTTTCAGATTTTATAAAAACACCGACTATCATCTCTGTTATTCTGTGTAAGTAATTTTGCTTTTGTTTCGGTACACTGACAAAACCTGTAAAAGTTGAAGTTTAATTGTTCACCTTCATGTCGCTCCAAACCCTTCAGACTAAAAAAAGATGAGTCAGGATAACAGGAAATTCTAAGATAGGCAAAGAATTCTTCTGTATTCTATGAAAGAGAAAGTCACACTGGTTTGAAACGACATGATAAAAGAGTACATTACAATTGTCATTTTTGGGTTAACTGTAACTTTAAGTACAAGCGTGCATTTGTGTGTTTATTTTACCAGAGGACTACTTTCATTGTGGCCTTTGAATGTTGTTGATTAATTTGTGGTCATAAATATTTTTCAGATGTCTTAACACTTAACTTGTCATTCAAATCTGTCACATGGGTGACGGCTACAGCAGGTAATGTACTCTGTTGCTGACTGGGGTTTGGTCTGGATATGCATGTCTGTAGCTTTTAATTGAACGGAATAGCATTGATCACAAATCCTGCTGATTCACATGCTGCACTAATTATCACTGTTCACGGGAGCACAGCGTTGTCAGGTTTGTCCGTAACTCTCATTGACAGCACACCTGCTGTTAACTTTGTATTCAATACTATTCAAATAATCCTGAAAAAAGTTTAAGCATCACAGTTTCCACAAAAATATTAGGACGCAAAAACAGTTTTCAGTATTAATAATAGTAAGAACTATTATTAATAATTGATCACAAATAATACTGATCATAATTAAGCAGTAAATAAGCATATTAGAATGATTTTGGAAGGAATGCAGCACTGGACTGGAGCAATAATGCTGAAAATTCAGCTTTGATATAAGAAATAAATACAATTTTAACATATCTTTAATATAAAACTACTATTTTAGGTGTAATATACTGTATTTTTTGATCAAGTAAATTCAGCCTTCTTTATAAAATATTAAATAAATAAATGAATACATGAATAAAAGAATGAATGAATAAATAAAAAAAAAAAAAAAAACCGTTCCACATTAATGCCCTGCTTTAATTGATGCACACAACCCTTATCTTTCCAGTGATGATGCCACACTGCATGAAAAGGTGCGTTTCCGGACTGTTCATGTTCAGCGCACAAACCCGTAAATGGAACGTTTCCGGCAGTTTCCGTCTATGTGCTTTGGCGTTTCTGACTTCTGGACACTGTCAGAAACGGACTGTTTTGTGTGAGGCAGTTTTCCAGTCCGCTCACTAACGCGATAAACTCCCAGATACGGACGGAAATGTTTACTCACTCACCGGTACATCTACATACATCCCTGTGCATGAGAAGTAAAGTCTCCGCAAAATCCAGGGTACAAGCAGTTAAATTTCCGTAAACGGCCACTCATGTCTCAGTAAACGTCTATAAATTATTGTACACTTCATATGTTTTAAATTCTTCAGTCCTTCTATACAAAAATGCGTCATATACGCTTATAAAGACGGTCAACAAAGCCACAAACACATCAAGGCATCAACAAAACTCAATTTTTATTTTGCAGCAAATGCAAGACAGCAAACATTTAACAGGATTGCAAATAGCAGGACTGCAACATCCTTTAGATTGAGAAAAATATTTTAAATATTTTGCAAACACAGACACTTCAAGTAACTCATTAAAGTGATGAGCAAATTCAATTTTGGAGGGCCACTGTCCTGCAGAGTTCTGCTCCAACCCTGATCAAACTCACCTGCCTGTAGCCTTCTAGTAATCCTGAAGACCTTGATTAGCTTCAGGTCTGTTTAATTAGGGTTGGAGCGAAACTCTGCAGGACAGTAGCCCTCCAGGACTGAGTTTGCCCCTCTGTGCCCTAGCAGAATATGCAATCATTATAACAAAATAAGAGGGATCATAATGTATGCTATTTTAGTACCATCACGAATAAGCAATTTTACATAACAGATATTTACATTTACTGATTTTATAAAAATGAAAATGTATAATTTATAAAAATGTTCAAAAGTTTACATACACTGGATGACCCACACTGTAAAAAATTTTGCCGTTAAATAACAGTAATTTACTGGCAGCAGGGGTGCCAGTAAAGTACTGTTAATTTACAACTCTCAACCATTAATTTATCACTCTTATTTTTTTTACAGTATTTTACCGTAAATTCTACCATGGAAACTAACTCCACTCCCACTGCTTCAAACAGTTCGAGATTAAAAACTATCATTCCTACAATGTTAGTACTATGAATTTATTTCATTTGAGTCCAGTGAGAAGGAAGATTTCTTAATATACAGGTCCTTCTCAAAAAATTAGCATATTGTGAAAAAGTTCATTATTTTCCATAATGTAATGATAAAAATTAAACTTTCATATATTTTAGACTTCATTGCACACCAACTGAAATATTTCAGGTCTTTTATTGTTTTAATACTGATGATTTTGGCATACAGCTCATGAAAACCCAAAATTAGCATATTTCATCCGACCAATAAAAGAAAAGTGTTTTTAATACAAAAAAAGTCAACCTTCAAATAATTATGTTCAGTTATGCACTCAATACTTGGTCGGGAATCCTTTTGCAGAAATGACTGCTTCAATGCGGCGTGGCATGGAGGGCAATCAGCCTGTGGCACTGCTGAGGTGTTATGGAGGCCCAGGATGCTTCGATAGCGGCCCTTAAGCTCATCCAGAGTGTTGGGTCTTGCGTCTCTCAACTTTCTCTTCACAATATCCCACAGATTCTCTATGGGGTTCAGGTCAGGAGAGTTGGCAGGCCAATTGAGCACAGTAATACCATGGTCAGTAAACCATTTACCAGTGGTTTTGGCACTGTGAGCAGGTGCCAGGTCGTGCTGAAAAACGAAATCTTCATCTCCATAAAGCTTTTCAGCAGATGGAAGCATGAAGTGCTCCAAAATCTCCTGATAGCTAGCTGCATTGACCCTGCCCTTGATAAAACACAGTGGACCAACACCAGCAGCTGACATGGCACCCCAGACCATCAATGACTGTGGGTACTTGACACTGGACTTCAGGCATTTTGGCATTTCCTTCTCCCCAGTCTTCCTCCAGACTCTGGCACCTTGATTTCCGAATGACATGCAAAATTTGCTTTCATCCCGAAAAAAGTACTTTGGACAGTCCAGTGCCAGTGCTGCTTCTCTGTAGCCCAGGTCAGGCGCTTCTGCCGCTGTTTCTGGTTCAAAAGCACACGCCTGTGCACGGTGGCTCTGGATGTTTTCTACTCCAGACTCAGTCCACTGCTTCCGCAGGTCCCCCAAGGTCTGGAATCGGTCCTTCTCCACAATCTTCCTCAGGATCCGGTCACCTCTTCTCGTTGTGCAGCGTTTTTTGCCACACTTTTTCCTTCCCACATACTTCCCACTGAGGTGCCTTGATACAGCACTCTGGGAACAGCCTATTCGTTCAGAAATTTCTTTCTGTGTCTTACCTTCTCGCTTGAGGGTGTCAGTGATGGCCTTCTGGACAGCAGTCAGGTCGGCAGTCTTACCCATGATTGCGGTTTTGAGTAATGAACCAGGCTGGGAGTTTTTAAAAGCCTCAGGAATCTTTTGCAGGTGTTTAGAGTTAATTAGTTGATTCACATGATTAGGTTAATAGCTCGTTTAGAGAACCTTTTCATGATATGCTAATTTTTTGAGATAGGAATTTTGGGTTTTCATGAGCTGTATGCCAAAATCATCAGTATTAAAACAATAAAAGACCTGAAATATTTCAGTTGGTGTGCAATGAATCTAAAATATATGAAAGTTTAATTTTTATCATTACATTATGGAAAATAATGAACTTTTCACAATATGTTATTTTTTTTGAGAAGGACCTATAAGTCTGAAGTAATGAATTTAGGTAAAGGGGTACAGAGCCAGTGGTGGTTTTGTATGCAAACATCAATGCCTTGAATTTTATGCGAACAGCTATTGGTAGCCAGTGCAAATTGATAAACAGAGGTGTGACGTGTATTCTTTTCGACTCTTTAAAAATGTATCTTGCTGCTGCGTTCTGGATTAATAGTAAAGGTTTGATAGAACTGGCTGGAAGACCTGCCAAGAGAGCATTGCAATGCACAGAACAAGAGCTTGAACAAGGAGTTGTGGAGCATGTTCTGAAAGAAAGGGCCTGATCTTCTTGATGTTGAATAAAGCAAATCTGCAGGACCGGACAGTTTTAGCAATGTTTTTATGTGCTAGCAATGTGCTACATATATCTTTCCTAATCATGGCACTTAGATTAGGCTTATAAAATATCCTTATCATTCACCCTTCTAGTAAGTTTGTGGTAAGTAAATTTTCCCCTCTAGTGGACAACATTATTATATCACAGCTTTCATCTCTTTAAAGGTAAAGGCAATTCAGAGAATTGTTTATAAACATATTCAAAATGTTAGAAATGTATCCCTGAAAACACTTAACAAAGACTGTGAACAATGTAGTACTGAATTGTGGAGTTGTGATTAAACAGTTTTTCACAATCTTTTGTGTTCAGGTTTTTTTTTTTTTTTTTTTTTTTTTTTTTTTTTAGGAGGCCCTGAAATCATGTCATAATGACGCACTGGAACAAACAAGCACCTACCCATACATAAATAAAAAAAAAGAATTAACAATAATTACTGGCCAGCCAAATAAATAAAATTCAATACATTACAAACTAAACTACAAAATAAAATAAATCAAAATTTAAAACAACCAGTGTAACACTACCACCAAAACAGCAGGGGTCAAGAGCCCAACAAAAGGAAACACTGGTCTCCTTGATGGTGATTTCAAATGAAACAATATAACATCTAAACCTCTGTTAATTCTCAATAAAAGCTTCTCTAGACATCTGGCAGAAATAAAGTCAATCTGGCTAATAATGAGAAGCTGGTAAAGCTTTTTAGGAGTTGTTTTAATCAGATCTTGAGAGATTTAATGTCTTTTATTTCAGTTGATTTCATCTTCGTCTGTGCCTGAAGTCAGTTGTAGTTCTTGTGTTTCTCTTTTCTTCAGTGATTCTATTTGTTAACAGCAGCTGTTCATCACTAATGCTCAATCATCACATAATTATCTTCTTAACTCCAGCACTCTGTAGTGTGGAAACACATGAACACTGAGCAGTGTGGGGACTTTGCTGTGAACTATTACATAAATCTTACCTGTTTCATTCATGTATGACTGACGCATATGAATCACATTAAATTTACTGATTTCTTTTATGTTAAAACTATGTAATCTAAATGGATGGAAATTTGTTATGTAATTGAATTACATAAAATTTAAATTTAGACCGAAATTTTTTTTTGAGTGTTGGAAGTTCCTAGTAGCTACAAATGTAATTACAGAAATTAATTACAGATGTAATTATATGCATTTTTTAAATACAAGTACAACGTAAAAACATGTATGCACACAATACATGCATTGTATCAAATTATTTAAATTTAAATAGTATTAAATATTAAATAGTATAAATATTATAAATAGTAAAAATAGTAAATAGTATTTACGGCCACCTAATATAAAGTGGGACCAATTTTTTTTTTTAATTAATATTTTTAGAATGTTTATAAAATTTACAAAATGTTCTACTGATATTATTGCAAGAACATTTTTTGATAACTTTCGAGAGAATGTTCAGAGAATGTCAGCCAAAGTTATAAGAATGTTTTCTGTTAGCTATGTACATGTATTTATTGTGTTTACTTTTAGGTTACAATCTTGTCTTTTTCTTGTCTGAGACACTTTGGTATCTAAATAATGCTATAAATGCATTTTTGGCTCCAAATTCTAGCAACAAATTTTTAATGTCCTCCAGATGGATTTTTTATTAAAATGTTTTTCAGAGACATGCTAATTTCTTGTAATATTTTCATAACAGCTAATCTGTCTGACCCCTGCTACAACTACACTGTGCTGGATGAACCATGGAGAGCCCCCAGTAATACATATGCTTCAGTCAGAAGGTGTGACAAGTCTGTCATCTGGAGCGGCTGGTATCGTCTCTTCATTAACAGTCTGAACGCTCAGATCCCAGACACATGTGTTGCATATGGTAGCTGTGGCACAGATATGGCACTGTGGATTCGTGGTGGACACCCAACAGTACAGGATGGAGTCGTCACTCGAGATGTCTGCGGTCACTGGAACAATGACTGCTGCTATTTCGCGTCTTACCCCATTAAAGTCAAAGCCTGTCCTGGCAATTATTATGTCTATGAGCTGGTTAGTCAAACTGTCTGCAATTCAGCATACTGTGCAGGTGATTATATTTACATGAGCACTTTCTACACATTCATGATATTTGTGGCTCTGTTTATTAATCACTATTCATCCAAACTTTCAGATGTTAGCAACATTAACACCAGCTCTACAGCCGTCACACCAGTGACCCTCTCTACAGGTAACGCGATGCACTTTTTCTTATTGACTTGACTGAATAATTTCCAAAGTACGTACAAATCTGTGCTGCTGAATGGATGTGTGCTTGTGTTGCAAGAAAAAGAATATTTATTATACTATTACAAATAGTAAGCCAGTTAAAAATTGTATAAACCACCATTAGAAATATTTTGAGCTATATATGGGGCTGTTAGCAGCATCTGGTGCGGCATGAATACAAGAAGGTGCTTTTGAAGGATTTGTTTAATGATACACAGAGACAGCATAAAAGCTTTTAAATATGAAATAATAGAATATTAAAGAAAATGTATGCATACTGTCCACTAAAGCAGAAGATGGTATAACTGGAGCATATTCTTAAAATAAGCAAATATGATCTGTTTTGTATTCTGTTATGTATTCTGTTAATCAACATTAATAACTATTAATTCAGTAGCAATAATCAACAATAAATATTTGTCATAATATTGCATTAGCCCATAATGAGTTCCTGTCTATTAATTTTATAATATATATACTTTATTGTAAGCTGTTTATGTTATTCAGTTGTCAAATACAGTACATGTATGCTGTCTTTGAGCAATATTAATCAGTCTGTGCAAATAAACATAAATGCCATGTCAGATGCAGCTTCTGTTCCACCTTTTTAGTGTAAAGATGGCTTTTGTTGATGATAAAATTTCATTGGTGACAGTCTATAGTATTCTGACAGATTGAAGCTGGTTACATGCAAGTATTGAACTGCTTTTTTATTATTTTGTACTGTTCTCTGAGATCCACTTATAATGTTATCAAGATTTTTACATCAAAAAAACATAATTTAGAAGTAATAGGCTATTTTCTGTCCTGTTTTTGACCCCAAAAACCAAAAAGCAACTTAACAAAAACCGTTTAAGAAAACAGACACACAAAAAAACCTCAAAAGCTATGGTTGGCTAACAGTTGTGTATGTTCGACAGTGTACATTCCTCATAGATGAATGCTGCTGTGATTTAGATTAAGAACACATCAATACTCAGCACATTATTCAGCACAAACATTCTGTAATAACAGACAAAGCAATAGTGACCACGAAATGAAAACAGTTGCTCACACTTGTGTGGTGCGACATTACTGTCTGATCCTATCACTGATCACTCGTGGAAAAATAAGATCCAAGAGCAGTTTTATTATAGTCCCAGACAACAACAACAACAAAAACAACAACAACAACAACAATAATAATAATAATAATAATAATAATAATAATAATAATAATAATAATAATAATAATAATAATAATAAAAGAGCAACAGGAAAAAACACTGGCAAAAGTTAATCCACAAACACAGAGTAAAGGAAAGCACAAGGTAAAAGAACACAATACTGAAGCAAACAAGGGATAACAGAACATGGTATATATAGGGGAACTAATAAGACTAAATGAGACACAGCTGGGAACATGAGAACTATAGGGAGTGCCAAAAGGTTTCTCATTGGTGAAAGGTGTTTTACTGTGTTGGCCAATCAGCGGTAATTATACATTTACGTAATTTCCTTTAGACGAGAAGGTGAAGGCGATAAGACATGGTGTAATCTTTCATCATACGTTTATCTATACTTTATATACCACAAATATGTATATTAAGATAGCTTATTACAATACGATCATAATTTTATCATAGTTTATTGTTGTTGACAGACATGTCTGATGAAGGAAACTTGTGTTGGGGAGGATTCAGTGTCTGTTGAGGCCCATGTGAATGTGCTACAAAGTGAGTATCAGAAAACACATCCAGACACCTGGACTGTCAAAGACCACACAGCACAAACATTCTCCTGGAGACGCTGAGAAAGCACAGAAGGAATGTCTGTGGAGGATGTACTCAGTACCCATACTTAAGGACACCTGCTGGAGTGAGTATAGTAAAATAAATCATCAACTGTAAAATATTTAGTTTTTAAATCTTTTCTTGTAATATTTTATTCTTCTGTACCCTTTTAGCCCATCTGTTAAAAATTTAAAGCAATAGTTTTAGAAAACAATGTAAGATTTAACAGTGTATAAAAGAAAATGAAATGCATCGTATATTGTGACCCTTATACATTAGCTTCTAATTGTTTTTGCAGTTCTGCACTGTATGTAGCTACACTGTCTGAGCCAAAGAGAATGGAACAGAATCTGATGAATTTGAAAAAAAAATATTTTATTTTTTTAAATTATTATTATTATTATTATTATTATTATTTATTTTTATTTTTATTTTTATTTTTATGTAGGGGGACCCTGCTACACTCTTTCCTACCATACAGCTGATGGATACTGACTGTAAATGGCGATCATAGGTGGAGGGCTCAGTGTGGTGAAAGATGGAATAGACGTGTGCCAGTGCACCAGCCTTGATGAAGCCTTCATAAAAGCCTTCTGGATGAATTTTGCTTTCAACATTGCATATCCAACACACCTGAGAAAGACACTGACTTTCCTTCAGAGGCACATTCTCAACATTAGAAGATGGAGACAAGCACTGCCAGTAACTTTAATCTGAATGATTAGCCCTTTTGTATTAGATCCTCATGCCTCAACTGTACCATTCATTGCCCAAAGTGCACTTGAAGGACATTCACTCTTTTGAAGTTAATCCAACATGTTGGAGTTGTACATGCACATGAACCAAATATTAGTATAACCTGTGGTATAGATGAGTGCCAGTCAACTTTTTTGTGATTCCATTCCTTTAGAAAACATGCACAGGAAGCATATGTACTTCATTTTTGGTCCTTTTGGTAACAAAAATGATTGTCTCAGTGCAGAGTCAGCAATACAGTTGTATTATAATATAATGGAGAAGGGTCTGGCTGCAGACTTGCACTTGTACTCTCAGACACTTGCACTTCTGCTAGTGACAACACTTAAAGTCTTTTTTATTTTATATTTCATTCTACTTATTGGATACTTTTTGTTTGAATCTCTCAACATTTGTTTTTTCTCTTGTGTAATTATCGTTGACTAGAAGTCTGTCAGTCCAGATGTGAGGAAGACCTACAGAGAGAGTTTGAGCTCAGCAGGTGTGATGGCTGTGGATGCATCTACAAAAGGAATGAAATCACAAAAAAGTTGACTGGCACTCATCTATACCACAGGTTATACTAATATTTGGTTCATGTGCATGTGCAACTCCAACATGTTGGATTAACTTCAAAGAGTGAATGTCCTTTGAGTGCACTTTGGGCAATGGTACAGTTGAGGCATGAGGATCTAATACAAAAGGCTAATCATTCAGATTAAAGTTACTGGCAGTGCTTGTCTCCATCTTCTAATGTTGAGAATGTGCCTCTGAAGGAATGTCAGTGTCTTTCTCAGGTGTGTTGGATATGCAATGTTGAAAGCAGAATACATCCAGAAGGCTGTTATGAAGCCTTCATCAATGCTGGTGCACTGGCACACGTCTATTCCATCTTCTGTCACCACACTGAGCCCTCCACCTATGATTGCCATTTTACAGTCAGTATCCATCAGTTGTATGGTAGGAAAAAAATAAAAAATAATAATAATAATAAAATAAATAAATAAACACTGTTCAAATTCATCAAATTCTGTTCCGTCCTCTTTGGCTCAGACAGTGTAGCTACATACAGTGCAGAACTGCAAAAACTATTAGAAGCTAATGTACAAGGGTCACAATATACGATGCATTTCATGTTCTTGTATACACTGATAAATCTTACATTGTTTTCTAAAACTATTGTTTAAAATTTTTAACAGATGGGCTAAAAGGGTACAGAAGAATGAAATATTACAAGAAAAGATTATTTTACAGTTGATGATTTATTTTACTATACTCACTCCAGCAGGTGTCCTTAAGTATGGGTGTTTTTTGAGTACATCCTCCACAGACATTCCTTCCGTGCTTTCTCAGCGTCTCCAGGAGAATGTTCCTGCCGTGTCTTTGACAGTCCAGGTGTCTGGATGTGTTTTCTGATACTCACTTTGTAGCACATTCACATGGGCCTCAACAGACACTGAATCCTCCCCAACACAAGAAACAAACTCTAAATTAGTTTTTTGATTTTGTCTAGTCGTCTTCATAGATTGAACTGATCTTAGTTCAGTTGTAATAGCAGAAGTGGTAATAATTATTATACTTACAGGATGTATTCTGTACTGTTTTGCACAAAAAGGACACAGATACAAACTACCAACTCTGAGGGCTTCGCCTTCGATGCGGTCATCATTTTGTCTCACTGTACATACAGTATGTCTGTCAACAACAATAAACTAATTACTAAAGCTGCAAGATATAACGCAAAGGAAAAATTATGATCGTATTGTAACAAGCTATCTTAATATACATATTTGTGGTATATAAAGTATAGATAAACGTATGATGAATAATTACACCACGTCTTATTGCCGCCACCTTCTCGTCTAAAGGAAATTACGTAATAAAGCATTGAGAATCTGCTGTGGGGCTATAAGGACCTCTCCAGCTTGTGCAGTTCAAGTGGAGATGGGAAAGTTACCTCTAAATTTACGATTCAAACAGTTGATGATGAATTATTGGGCAAACCTAAAAGGGCATAATGAAAGAAGGCACCCATCAGTAAAGTATCTAAACCCATGTTGGGAAAGTAGAAAGGGAAAGCTAGAATGTTTTGCTTGGGCATCTGGTAAAATAGCAATTGAAATGGAGTTACAGGAGAGAAAGTTCAGTCCTACTGTCCCTTATCCAATCACACCACCTTGGCTGTTTGCACCACTAATTGTTGATCTACATTTTCAAAAGGAAATAAAAAGACATAAAGGGAAGGGCAACTGGGCAGAGATAGTAGATGACAGTCTAAGGTCTGTATATAAATCTTTTATAGCAGTATTCACCGATGGATCAAAGGATCCTAAGAGTGGTCTTACTGGATTTGCATTCACTATTCCAGAGTTGAAGATAAGTATTAAAGAAAGAACTTCAGATCCTCTAACAGTGTTTACGGTTGAGTTTTTAGCTATTTTAACGGCATTACAGTGGGTAGAACAAAATTAAATTGGCAAGGTTGTGATATGTTCAGATAGTTTATCTTCATTGATGTCTCTAAAGTCTTTATCATCTAATAACAGACTTGATATTGTATATGAAATGTATGACATTATGTTCAGACTTCAGCATATAGAAACTATGAATTATGTGGATTCCAGCTCATAGGGGGATTGAGGGGAATGAAGCTGCAGACGCGTTGGCTAAGCAAGCTCTGAAACATGATAGAATTATGGAAGTAGCATTTAGTAAAGCTGAAAGTAAAGCAAAAATAAGGAATAATATTATGAAGGGCTGGCAAAAACAATGGGATGAAGGGAATAAGGGACACAATTTATACAATATTAGACAAGAAGTAGGGAAAATGAAGTTAACAGGAAGAAATACAAGAGAACATATCATTATTTCAAGGTTTAGATTGGGGCATACTGGGTTGAATAAAACAATGCATTTATTGGAAAAAAACATCCATCAGGTATGTGTGAGTGTGGAATAGAAGAAGATTCAGCGGAACATGTGATTAGCCAATGTGTCAAATATGAAAATCAAAGGATAAAATTAAGAGATGAATTAAAGAAATATGGAGTGAACACACTGAATCTTAAAAACCTATTTAAAGCTCGAGATCAGATATATAAAGCTTTGTTTACTTTTTTGAAAGAAACTGGTTTAATGAAAAGAATTTAACTGCTTGGGGTTTATTGGATTCATTTATTCATTGGTTTCCTTAATGTTATATATATACACACACACACACACACACACACACACCACACACATATATATATATATATATATATATATATATAGTATAATATATATATATATATATATATATATATATATATATGCTTCTCTTCATTCTCACATTTATGGTTGCTTTGTTTTATGGGTTGACACTTTTGAATTTCCGTTCACAGCTGTATTGTATTGTTGTCTTCACGCTGATTTCTGCCATTGCAGGTATAAATATAACGCTGCAGGAAGGATGCACTGTAAGTTGAGTTTCTGATTTTTTTCTTACATTTTAGACTCACAGCTTTGATCAATAGCAATGTTTCCAACTATCTTGGAAATTCCAAAATTCACATCAAAAAACAAAACAAACAACCCCCCCCCAAAAAAACAAAACAAAAAAACAAACAAACAAAAAAAAGAAAACATATGAGCTCGACTGAATCAAAATAAAATGGAAACAAATTTACTGCATAAATTCTTCAATGTGACACAAAAGAACTTGTGTGACCTTGTCTTAAAGGGGTGGTTGATTGCGATTTCACTTTTTTAACATTAGTTAGTGTGTAATGTTGCTGTTTGAGCATAAACAATATCTGCAAAGTTGCGGCACTGAAAGTTCAATGCAAATGGAAATATCGTCTTTTAAAATTCTGGCAGTTTAATGCCTACAAAAACGACTGGTAGGGACTACGACAAGTTACTTCCTGGGTTCGTGACTTCACAAACCCTGATAAACCCATAGACAGTAAAAGAAATGGACACAGCGACCCCATTGGAACTCAATTGAGACAAGTGAAGCCCATTTTTAGCGATTTTTAGCACTTCCGTTTCTGACGCGCAGACTCAAACTAAGCTTGATTACGTCAGCAACCTGTCTGACAGATGTAAATCTTCTAGTAGCTGTGCGTGCAAACTGCCATCGTTAATCTTGCAGAGACGGCGAGCTTGAGCGGGGAGTTCTTTGGCGTGAGTGAGCAGGAGTAAGTATTCTGATTAATTATTTTGTATAGTATTTTAAAATTGACTTTTCTGAAATTATAGCCTATTTTTGGATTGTAATCGTTTGCCTTTCTGCAGTACTTTAGTTTAGTTAGCTTATTTTGAACACACACACACACACACACACACACATAATATATATATATATCTATGTGTATATGTATATATATATATATATATATATATATATAATATAATATATATAAATATATATATATAAATAATAGATAACAAAGAACATGTACAATCATCCAAAATTATTAAAAGTGATTCAAATAGCACATGCACACATACATGCATAAACGCACACATTAAAAACATGTTCGTTTCCTTCTATCTACATCAAACCGAATCGTAACCCATCCAAAACAGACATATATAATCCCAGGAACCATACTGTCAGTATACAATATCCCCTCGAGTCATTTTCGTATCGATTCAATATAGGCTGTTCATTTATAGTCTTTTAAAATTGCTTATTGTTCTACATGATTTCATCTCTTCACGTAAAACATTTGCCCATAGGCTTATATTCAAATAATTGTGAGCTAGGTGTTAAATCATGCAGTTTTGGCTAATAAATCATGGTCAAAAACTTTGAACTTTGAAAACTTGAACAAAAAACTTTTTTCTTTATTTCACGTTATGAAGGCTATGACACTTTGTAGATGGCTTCTGACCAGGATGAAAGGGATCACATTCATCTTCAAGCGTAGATCTGTAAATAAATAAAGGAACGTTAACCGCGATTGACATTGAGATTTTTCTTACACTGCCTGTAAAATTTCCTGATAATTTCTTAGTGGTTATGACGCAATCGTTAGCCTCTTTTTACAAAAACTGTTTCTACGGGGCCATAATGTAACATAGAAGGTAATGGAGCCCTTTATACATTGTCGTGTATCTTTAGAAATATATAATGGACAAATGGAGACTTTAAACGCCTCAGATGTAAAGTTATTCGCTGTCAAAATGACACCAAAATGAATGGGAGTCAATGGGATGCTAATGGGAAGGAAGTCGACCGGAAGTTGAAGTCGGCCGCGTGCCGCCATCTTGTAGCAGAACTTCACTTGCGTAAGTGAAGTTCTGCTACAAGATGGCGGCACGCGGCAGACTTCAACTTCCGGTCGACTTCCTTCCCGCCTGGATAAACCCTGCCCTCAGGAACATACAACAAAGGGGGCGAGACCTTGATGCGTTGCTCTAGAGAAGAGGAAGAAAACTAGAGGTGCACGTAAAAGTCTATTCATATATAAATCACAATTCTGTCTTCTAACGATTCTAATGGATTCACAAGTTTCAAAATCAATGTTCTAAAGCAGTGATTCTCAATCCTGTTCCTTGTGTCCCCCTGCTCTGCACACGCTCTGATTCTCTCTCTCTCTCTCTTATTCAGCTCAGCTCCAACAATGAACCGTTCCAATTATAAACTTATTTTCACATAGATATGAGAAACATTAAACATGGACGCACGTGCAGTTGCCGTACTGTATTTAAGCTTTAATCAGGATAAAACCATATATTAAAAGCTAACAGAAGCAGTAGCATTTACAAATAATAGGTATGATGACATAGCAACCACTCTGTAAAAAGTGATTCTCTATATTTACTCAATAAAATTGTGTCAAAAGATTACAAGCAATATTATTAATTAAATTTAACACATTTTAATTAATTAGAATTAACCATTCAAAATGAGTAAAATAACATGAAAAAATTAAGTAAAATTTACACAAAAATATTGATTTCATTGGACAAAAAACAAACAAACAAAAAAACACTATGCTAAAGAATACTATGTTATGCATGCCAGGCCAGTAGTTGGCGATCATGAAACACCCTTCGAAAACAATATAATCATGCACATGACGTCAACCTTTTTACAAATTCACATTTTTTTGTTGCTTACATAAATATGATACAGGCATCATGTTCAAAAGGTTGTGTCTTAATGCCCCCAAAACAGAGTTATTGAAGACACCTAAAGTTCACGAACAGAATCACTGAAGGAGAAAAATCAAAATTTTGGTTACCATTACAGTGGTCAGTTTTTGCTTTATTTGGGCTCCTGACCCTTAAAAGTTTAAACAGATTTTTTTTTTTCTTGCTGTAGTTGTGATACAGCAGCTAGACAAGCCAAGAAGGAAATGAGATCGGGTGGTGGTATTTGTTTTGACATCATCATTTGGTTTCTGACTTTGGTATGTCTTGTCAATAACAGGCGTCCTGTGGTTGTACAATATAAGCACAATCATATACACTCTTAGAAGCACTTCTGATCAAAACCTTTTTAAAAAAGGAAAATAAAAAAAGGAAAATAATTTTTTATTTAGGCACAGGGACATCAAGATTCAGCCTGAGAACCTCAACAATGGTGACCATCAAAAAGCATGTTGCACTGCATCCTGGGTTCCACCAATCAAAACTCATTTATGGTTCCCATCATGCTTTGCAGCATGAATAAATTATGAGCAACAATTCTTTAGTAGCTTGTTTTGTGATGCTTACAGTTCATCTGTATATGCTGTTTGTCACCGTTTTTGAGATTCATACGCTGGTTCTTGATGTCACTGTGTGCCAAAAGAAGGTTCCTCTCCCTTTGCTTTAATCAGAATTCTTAAACTATACATAAAACTCAAAATCCCATATCTTTTAATCATGAACCACACCACAACTAAAACTAATTTAAAACATAAACTCAGAGATCAGGCTCTAAATGAGTTCAGATATTCAGATAACACAAAGCTTATGTAAAACCATAATTAACACCACCTGATCATCTTTTCTCTTAGTTTGTCTAGCTGTTATAACTGAGCTACAACAGCAATACAAAACATGATATTAATCATCAAGGGTCGGAGCCAAACTAAAGCAAACACTTACCACTATAATGGTAACCAATAATTTACCCTTTTTTCCTTCAGTGATTCTGTTCGTGAACTTTAGGTGTCTTCAATAACTCTGTGTTGGGGGCTTTAAGACACAACCTTTTGAACATGGTGCCTGTATCATATCTATGTAAGCAACAAAAAATGTGAATTTGTAAAAAGTTTGACGTCATGTGCATGATTATATTGTTTTCGAAGGGTGTTTCATGATCGCCAACTACTGGCCTGGCATGCATAACATAGTATTCTTTAGCATAGTGTTTTTTTTTTTTTGATTGTTTGTTTTTGTCCAATGAAATCAATATTTTTGTGTAAATTTTACTTATTTTTTCATGCTATTCTACTCATTTTGAATGGTTAATTTTAATTAATTTTAATTAAAATGTGTTAAATTTAATTAATAATATTGCTTGTAATCTTTTGACACAATTATATTGAGTAAATATAGAGAATCACTTTTCGCGGCGAACATTCTGCCTCAAAAATGTGTTCCAAACTGCATGCTACTGTTAATGTGTGTGTCATTCAATATCTACTCCTGGCTGCCTGATTATATTATTCCTTAACACAATAAGATCAAACAAAACAACCGCAGCACACTACACTTTTTTCATCCATCACTCATTCTCATTCAACCCACCTCTACTTTCGGAAAATTTGCGTTGCTTTCAACCGGTCGGTGGGCTTCATCTAAGCTTTGGACACTACTGAAAGGTAGTTGGACATAAATACATAGCTTTTTATCTTGGTACTGACGAAATTTCCATCGAAATCGATAGAGGAGAAGTATTTAACTAAATCGCGGAAATTGGGTAGTCTCATTTGTGGCAGGTAGATTAGCGAACACACACCCTGTCAGATGCACTGCAGGCATCGTCAAAAAAAAAAAACAATAAAACAAAAAACTGATTGTCTGTTTGTAAATGACAATTAATATTTGTTGTGTACTTGTATGAATATGAATTAACAATTAATAGTGAAAAATATTGTTGTGCTTTCTTTATTCTGAAAAAAAAATGAAATGAATGAACTCTTATTAATTATACTTGTTTTCAGTGAGGTACCATGGGTCTGATGCCCATTCCAGCTAAAACAGGAAATTTTCATGATTTTCATTTGAAAGAACTAACAAAATTCTACCTTCTATTCAAATTTCATGCAAAATATCTGATAAAATGAGGAAGTTACAAAGAAAAAATTTGTGAATAGTAAATGCATTTTCGGTCACAACACTTCAATTGTAATTAATCTACTATGTTACTATATTCCCCGTTATTAACAATATCATAACAAAATTCGCAATCCTCAACTGATCTTCTTTTGATCTTAGGGGTGTTTGAAAATTTTGTCATCATACCTACAAATAACAGCGTATCTAAAAGTATGAGACAACAACAAACAAAAAAACATACCATTAAGAGCTGTGCTTGTACAGGTTCTGACAGCAAATTAGTCAAAAACAAAAAAACATACCATGTAGATTCTCAATGTGCTTGTACAGGTTCTGCACGATCCTCTTCACTATTATCCTCTGCGTCTCAATCAGGCTCAAACTGATAAAGAGGCGGTCACACTAGACTTTGAACGTGCGAAATTTTTTCGGACACCGCTGAGAATATGGGCGGGAGCAGGTTACGGTCTCCCTTCAGTTATCACAGCATGGATTAATGCTCTCTGTGACTGTGCCTTTTGCGACGGCGTCGAAAGCGTTTTAAATGTTTTACTCTAAAGTGCAGTTGACATGCCCCTTGACATTAACGACGCCGTTTTTTACAATACAACCCATTTACACGCTAATCAATAAATTTAGACGGTGACAAACTTTTAGAGGATTTTTAGCCAATCAAACGCACACAGAGAAGATTTTAGAGTCATTATCAACAGCAAGCCTATTTCTGAGGGAGGGGCTTCATAAAACCTTGTGAAAAAACCAGCGTTTTTCTCAGAGAAGGGACAGAGCAGTGTAGAATAAAGGTAAATTATGTGAAAAATAATGTGCTTTTTTTTTAAAAAAAAAAAAACAAAGCAATAACATGCCCCATAAACATTATAAACACAATTAAGCTTAGAAAAAAAAAAGAAATCAGTCAATCACCCCTTTAACAGATCGTGTGATTTAATAACTGTAATCAATCTCATCATGCCCCTTTTAAAATATTGTTTTAGTCTTTCTGAAATGCCTGTAAAAAATAATTAAAGTGTAATTATCTCTGTGTCACATTTTCCTTTCTCTCAGGAGTCCACACCAAAGCTCTTGACAGTGCTTAAATTGTATTTCATGTGTGCGCTGTGGGGCGCATTAGTAAAGTTTGCAAAGACTCTTGAACACATCCAAAGAGATATGGTGCATATATTTTTTTTTTTCTGCTCAGGTTAAATTCACAACTTTGGATTGGAAACAGCAAATTAGTCAAAAGAACAGTGCAATAAAATGGGCTTTGTAGCATAACACCACCCAATGATGACATATGAATGAAGGCGTACCTTTTATTGTTGTAGGATTTTGTACAGAAAAACAGCCAAAATCAACAGACGCTGTGTGTTTCACGCTGTGAAAGGGTCAGACGTTGTTTGCAAAATCTCCAAAATAGAGAACATTTCATATCCGCTTCTGTGATGCCTGGGTCTTTTCCATGAGTAAATGAGGAAATACATTAAATCTTTGTCAGTTACATGATCGCTGAATCGCATTAACTGTTTTAATGAAGCGTAATCCAGTCCAATTAGTCGTCACAAACATTTGCTGCAAGCCCAAGGTACAGAGAAGATTTTAGAATCTGCCTGCCAGCAAGCCCACGTGAACTCAGCCGCCCGCGGAAACTCATGTGTAGAAAAACCGTGGAGAAACTCATTTCTGTAGTGCCTCCGGACACTGACAGTGCTTTTACTCTTGGGCTGTGGTAAGTGAAGACACGCTGTTTAATATACTGAGAAAAACGAAACATGATGTCAGGGATTTTATACAGGGGTTCTTATCCTTTTGCCTTCCAATTCCTTTTCCAAGGACCACCTCTTATTTATAAAAGGTTAAAGGGGTCATATGATGTGATTTCAAATTATTCCCTGTCGCTGGAGGCCGGACAAGGCTTGGTGAATCACAATATGTTAAGAAGCATAACATTTCCGTCTCACGCTCAAGGTATTCGGCCAATCACAACGCTCTGGATAGCAGGCCAATCACAGCACACCTAGCTTTTCAGAACGATGAGCCTTGTAAAAATCAACATGTTTCAGAAGGCGGGGCATAGAAGAGAAACAATAATGTACAGTATGTGGAAAATAATGTTTTTTTAACCCTAAACCGCATAAACACATTTCATTACACCAAATACACACAATAATGTTATTTTTAGCAGCATCATATGACCCCTTTAAGCTTATGCTTTCTACATTTTCTACCATTAATTAATTTCATCTTTATTTTGACTGGATTCTGCTTTTTTATGAGTGACGTTTTCTGTAGTTGTTGTGACCATAGTGAATCTTGTGAATATTTGCTGCCTCATCTTAAAGGGGACCTATTATGCAAAAATTACTTTTATAAGTTGTTAGAACACAGTTGTGTAGCCACAGTCATGGATCGCGGAACGTACCAAAAGAAGGAGGGGCCTGGGGGGGTTGGCATGAGAAGTGGCATTATAATGCATTATAAATCCTTGTTGTTGTACTACATAAAGTCTGTAAGATTGTACATTTTACATCCTAGTCTACATTTTAATAGGCTATTAGAAACAGTAATAATAATAGGATATTAGTTAGATGCCAGATAGTATTTATTAAGCTATGACTCTGGAGAATTGAGTTTTAGAATAGTGATCACGGTTCTAAAAAAACAAAACATTAGACAAAAACAAAATAATATATAGGCTACTTCACTTAGGTTTCTTACAAAATGTTTTATTTATTGTTATAAATGAGTCTAAAATGTTATAAATGATCCTATTAAAAATAAAAAATATGTAAAACAAAAAAACAAATATTTGAAATAAATGTATGAACTTGATTTGATCGTTTTTGAATGGATCTTTTGATTGAATGAATTAGACATCAAATACATTTTAACAGTCACTGGTTGCTACCTACTGGCATAATGTAGCATAGGCCTACAATCTTTATTTGAAGCGTAATGAGTTCCAAAGGTCAGTTTCTCATTTTGAATGCAACTGCCGCAAAATCAGCTATATCCAGATTATACTTTTATCCCAATACTTTCATTATTAGTATTTAATGTTGGCAACACAGAATTGTAACCTACTGTGTAGACTGTTTGTGAAGCTGTTTCAGACATAAGCTTACATGATGAGCATGGCTCTCTCCGGATCAGCGGCTGCGCGAAAGCAGTTTTAAATATTCCGATGTGATTGTGATTTCAGATGTTTAGTATACGTAGTGGAATCATCGTCATAGCAATTGCATGTATTGGAATCGCAATCTTTTAATGATTAAGCCATATGAGTGTTACGAAATACCCAGGAGGCTGAGGATAACAGAAAGACAGTTTTATTCAGGCACAAGCAGAGGAGCAGGTAGTGCTGGGAAAAGTGATATGGAGACTGGCAGTGATGAATGGATCCGTAGTAGTAGAGGGGTAGAGACGTCAAGGTAGGGAGGTGTACCACACACACGCACGGAGATGGCTGGGAACTTCTGGAGATAGCTGAAGAGAGGTAAGTAGAGATAGATTTAGTCCTTAGAGTTAGCATAAAGGTAAGACCTTGTTGCGAACGAGACCGGACGCTGACTGAGTGTGTGTGTGTGGTATTTGTAGTGCAGAGGTGATTGACTGTTGATGAGGGTCAGGTGGAAGTGCTCAGGACTCAGGTGAGGGCGTGCATTGTGATTGAATGGAGGTGGAGCCTGGCATGTCTGTAACAGTACCCCCCTCCCCACGGCCCGCTCCTGAGGGCCGAGGACCCCGACGACGTGGTGGACGTCCTCTTCCTCTGGGAGCTGGCCTGTTAGGATGACTGGAGTGGAAGGTGTTTAGTAAGTTCGGATCCAGGATGTCGTCGCGTGGGACCCATGAACGTTCCTCTGGACGTATCCCTCCTAGTCCACTAGGTATTCAAGTTGTCCACCATGCCGCCGGGAGTCCAGGATGTCTCTTACTTCATAGGCAGCACCGTCTTCAAGGAGGAGTGGAGGGGGGGCTTTGCCAGGTTCTGTGGAGGGAGAAACAGAGGGATGGAGAGGCTTAATAACATACACAAGGAAAGTGGGGTGAATCCGGTACTCAGGTGGTAATTGTAGTTTGTAAGTGACCGGATTGATCTGCTCAAGGATGGTGAATGGGCCAATGAATCTGGGACTTAGCTTGCGGCAGGGCAGGCACAGGTGGATGTCCCGGGTGGACAGCCAGACCTTCTGACCGGGTTGGTATGCCGGAGCCTCGGATCGGCGAAGGTCGGCTGTCATCCTGCTCCTGCGTAGGGCCCGTTGGAGTTGGTGGTGGGCCGCGTCCCAGACCCTCTCGCTCTCCGGAAACCAGTAGTTGATGGCGGGGACATCCGAGGGTTCTCCTGACCAGGGGAAGAGTGGTGGTTGGTAGCCGAGCACGCACTGGAATGGAGTGAGTCCGGTGGTAGGTTGTCGCAGGGAGTTCTGTGCGTACTCGGCCCACCCTAGGAACTGGTTCCAGGAGTTCTGGTGGCCGTGACAGAAGGTACGGAGGAAGCGTCCAATCTCCTGAACCTTCCTCTCTGTCTGCCCGTTAGATTGTGGATGGTATCCAGAGGACAGACTGATGGCCACACCTAGGAGTGAATGGAATGCTTTCCATACCCGGGAGATGAACTGAGGACCTCTGTCTGAGACGGGCAGACCTTGATGCCGAAGTACCTGAAGACATGGTTAAATAGTAACTCGGCCGTTTCCATGGCCGTGGGCAGACCTTTCAGGGGGAGAAGACGACATGACTTAGAAAATCTGTCCACTATGACAAGAATGCAGGTATTATTATCAGAGGGAGGAAGATCAGTAATAAAATCCACCCCTAGGTGTGACCACGGGTGATTAGGGACGGGCAGAGGATGGAGCTTGCCTGATGGTAGATGGCGTGGGCTTTTAGAGATGGCGCAGTCTGTACATCCGTTCACGTACCTTCTGATGTCAGAGGCCATGTTGGGCCACCAGAAGCGTTCCCTTAGCAACGAGAGGGTTTCATTGACCCCCAGGTGACCAGTGCCAAGAGATGTGTGAGCGGAGTGAATGAGTGGAGTGCGCCGTGTCCTGGGGATGTACTGCTGTCCCGGTGGGCAACCCAGCGGGGTGTTGGTAGCCGGATCGGATGGAGGAAGAGTCTCGGCAGACCCAGGTAATGGGGCTGATGATGAATTTTTTTTTTGGGAGTATGGTTTCTGGTTCTTCTAGGTTTTCTTCGGGGGCGTGACACTGGAACAGGGCATCAGCCTTCACGTTCTTAGCCCCTGGGCCCCTCCAAACAATAAAATGGAAGCGGGTGAAGAATAATGCCCAGCAGGCCTGTCTCGGATTTAGCCTCTTGGCCACTCGAAGATACTCAAGGTTCTTGTGGTCAGTGAGAACCAGAAAGGGGTGTTTGGCTCCCTCCAGCCAATGCCTCCATTCTTCCAGGGCCAACTTGATGGCCAACAGCTCACGGTTGCTGATGTCATAATTTACCTCCGCCGGGTTGAGCTTCCGGGAGAAGAAGGCGCATGGGTGGAGGCGACTGCTGCTGAGATAAGACTGCTCCCACTCCGGTAGTAAAGGCTTCGACTTCAACGACAAAGGGTCGGTTGGGGTCAGGATGGACCAGGAGTGGAGCGGTCGTAAATGCCTTCTTGAGGGAGTTGAAGGCCTCTGTGGTGACTGGAGTCCAAGAGAGTGATTTTGGCTTATTCCGAAGGAGACTAGTGAGAGGGCTGGTGATGGCACTGTAGTTTTGGATGAAACGTCTGTAGAAATTGGCAAAGCCAAGGAATCGTTGGCGTTCCTTGATGGTGGTAGGTTTGGGCCAATCCCTTACAGCATTTACCTTCCCCTCGTCCATCTGGATGCCACTGCTGTTGATGTTGTAACCAAGGAACTGCACTGAGGGCTGATGGAAGGAGCATTTCTCGGCCTTGAGGTAGAGCTGAAAGGCCCTCAGGCATTGCAGGACCTCCGCAATGTGGCGACGATGTTCCGCTAGGCTCTGGGAGTGAATGAGGATATCATCAATGTAGACGAGGACGAACTTAAGGAGGAACTCCCGGAGCACCTCATGGATGAAATCCTGGAAGACGGAGGGGGCGTTAACAAGTCCATATGGCATCACGCAGTACTCATAGTGGCCAGTAGGGGTGATGAAGGCTGTTTTCCACTTGTCCCCTCTCGTATCCGGATGAGGTTGTAGGCGCTGCGGAGGTCCAACTTGGTGAAAACAGTGGCACCACGGAGATGTTCCAGGGCAGCTGGGACGAGGGGAAGTGAGTATCGGAACTTGACAGTTATGTTGTTAAGAGCCCGATAATCGATACAGGGTCGTAAGCCTCCGTCCTTCTTTTCAACAAAGAAGAAACTCGAAGCAGCAGGGTAGGTAGATGGACGAATGTAACCCTGGGCCAGCGCCTCCTTGATGTACTCCTCCATGGCCTTCTCCTCCGGAATGGAAAGGGGGTAGATCCTTCCTTTAGGCACTGGTTCACCCAGTAGCAGATCGATGGCACAGTCCCACGGCCAGTGTGGAGGCAGCTTGGAGGCCCGTTTGGGGCAGAATACGTCACTGAAGGGGGCGTAGCATGTTGGGATGGAGATGGATTGGTTCTCCACCGGGCTCTCAATTGAGGTAGTACAAACGGCAAGAGGTGCAGGGGTAGGTTTGGCTGGGACAAGACAACCGGTGATGCAGCTCTAGAAACAGGAGTCGCCCCACTTCAGGACTTTGCCCGTCTTCCACGAGATGACAGGGTTATGCTGATCCAACCATGGGCGCCCTAGGATGACGTCAGCGGTGGATTCTTTCAGAACCAGCAGGTGGATCTCCTCTTGGTGGAGTAGTCCGGTTAGGAGGATAATGGGACCCACACTATGACGCACACATCTTCTACTCAACGGCCTTCCGGTTATTGTGTGGACCTGGTAGGCTGACGGTGTTGCTGTGGTAGCGAGTTTGAGGTGACAGCAGAGGGTGCCTGAGATAAAGTTGCCGGCTGACCCAGAATCGAGGAGGGCGGAAACTGGAAGAGTGATGTCAGCAGCAGTAAATGTCACAACAGTGGTGAGTGGTTTCATTTGATACTTCGAAGGGAGAATGGCACTCATCATGGGACGAGGAGGACGGACGGGGCATACAGAGATGATATGCCCCGGGGATGCACAGTAGAGGCATAGATTCTGGGCCAGCCGTCTTTGTCTTTCAGCCGCCGTGAGTCGATAGGAGTCGACTAGCATGGGTTCGTTGGCTGGTTCTGGGGAGCTGATGGCCTCTGGTTGGCAGAGTGGCGAGTTGGGATACGCCTGGCCCTGGTGCTCTTCTAGGCACGATTGCATACAGGTGGCAAAGCAGATGGAGAGTTGAATGAACTGTTCAAGCCCGATGGTATTCTCGTATGCAGCGAGATGCAACCGCACTCGAGGTTCCAATCCCTGATGGTAGGTAGTCAGCAAGGCCTGTTCGTTCCATCCACTGGTGGCCGCTAGAGTCCTGAACTGAACAGCATATTCATTGACAGACATTTTTCCCTGTTTAAGGTTATACAGCTTCTCACCAATAGACGAGTCCCAAGCTGGTCTGCCAAAAACTTCTCGGAAATGGTCGATGAACCTGGAATAAGACTGGATAACTGGGTTATTCTGAGTCCAAACTGAATCTGCCCACAGAAGTGCTTTACCTTGCAGTTGAGAACACGAATGCTACCTTGGATCTCTCGGTTAGGTACAAAGTGCGGTTGCATCTCCAGGACCAGCGAGCATTGAAGAAGAAAACCGCTGCAATCCTCCGGAGTAGGGCGCCGGCCGGGCCATGGGACTGGCGTGCACAGCAGGTGAGGGAGTGCTGGCATTGTTGGCGGAAGTGCTTGCTGGTGTCGGGGTTGCGGGTAGAGTGGTGAGTGTCCGACGTAATGCGTCGACCAGGTCTTGGAAGGGATCCGTGAGACTCATGCTTGTGCCGATCGGTGTTGGTCCGGTCTTCTGTTACGAAATACCCAGGAGGCTGAGGATAACAGAAAGCCAGTTTTATTCAGGCACAAGCAGAGGAGCGGTGTAGTGCTGGGAAAAGTGATATGGAGACTGGCAGTGATGAATGGATCCATAGTAGAGGGGTAGAGACGTCAAGGTAGGGAGGTGTACCACACACACGCACGGAGATGGCTTGGAACTTCTGGAGATCGCTGGAGAGAGGTAAGTAGAGATAGAGTTAGTCCTTAGAGTTAGCATAAAGGTAATACCTTGTTGCGAACGAGACCGGACGCTGACTGAGTGCGTGTGTGTGGTATTTGTAGTGCAGAGGTGATTGAATGTTGATGAGGGTCAGGTGGAAGTGCTCAGTACTCAGGTGAGGGCGTGCGTTGTGATTGAATGGAGGTGGAACCTGACGTGTCTGTAACAATGAGCCTATAGCCTATGTATTTTTGTATGTCATCATTTGTACTAGACCTCATACGTTACCTGGGCCCAGGCCCGGGCGGCCCCCCCTCTTCCGCGATCCATGGCCGCAGTGCGTGAAAATAACCAGCCTATAATGATAAAAATTCACCCACTCATTTTTTATCACCCCAATAAATCATAAACAGTCTCTCTGAACACGAGATTCCAGATTTCACCCTGTTGATGTCACTGTAGGGAAAAATCCCTGCCATTTGTAACACTCTCTGCCCTATTAGCATAGACACAGCCAACAATTCTCACTCCCAACTCGTCACATATTGAAGCTTGGTCAGGACCACTTGGCATTGCTTTTTGATGCTCAGCGTAATTTTTGGACTTGCAGCGTCATTTTCCTCCATTGTTTCAGTTGTTTGTTTTAGTTCAATGGTTTGCATGCATTTGTAAAAAAATAAAAGAATTGAAAACTTTCTTTGGGGCACCTAACCCCACCCCTACCCTAAACCTACTCACTTCTGAACAATATAAAACATGTAACAGGCAAATATAAGTGCAGTCACATGTATTTAAGTTAAAAAATGACCATAAAAAAGCAGTACAAATGCTCCATTAACCCGCTTACATCTCATTCAAAACAATACTCCCATCCCGTAGTATGTCTGACACAATCAGTCATGAGACACACAAGAGCCAATAGCATTTCACAACCAAGGCTGAGGTCTTCTGGCAGCATTATTTGAATTTGCGCTGCACACAGAAAGAGCTTTACGGCAGACACAGACTGCGATCGCGTCTATTCCTCTCACAAATCAATTGTTTTGCCTCAGAAGACTTGGAATATTATTATTTTTTGAATAAATGATGTCTTTAGCTGTATCTGCCTGTTAGATCTTGTGTTTTATTGACAAGTGGTTTAGGGGAGGCGGTTGGGTTATGTGCTCATAAATGTGTAAATAATGTAATATAAATAAAACTGTTGTGACTGTTTACATTGAAAAATCACACCCCAACATGTATGCAATAATGGGTTTCTTATTTAAACCAATGGAGGAAAAATGACACTAAAGGGCTACGTTGAGTGTCAAAAGGTGACGCCAAGTGGTCCTAACCAAGCTTCAGCAGTCCGCCATTACTGTTTTCTTGCTGTAGCTGTTGGAGATATACAGCATCAGTGCCAAAGGTCCTATTTGTTTTTGCCAGTCATTTTACACTGGACTGCCTCACAAATGAGGATAGGTCCTATGCTGAATTTTCTCAAAGTTTGATTCTGAAAGAGGGATCAATACCAATACTTTGTGTGCAAATGTCAGCTACAGACAACAGTAGTATCACGTGTCATATTTTGTTTTCCAAATTGCATTTCTGAAAGAGCTTATTGGCACTCTTTAAGGCTAATGTTGCTAAGGCTACCATTGTTTCTGCCTGTTTTCACTAATGCTGCCTTCACATGCTATCAGAATGATGGAATGAATAGGTATGTGGAAGTTAAAAATTACATATGAAAGCAATGTGAAGTCAACCGTGTGAATTTTTCAAGCTCATAATCCCAAGTGGGACTGAGAGTTTCTGACAATTTCAGTGTGTGAGATTGATTGTTTTGTTGTTGACATTATGCCAGAGCATGAGCTCTTGAATCTCTGCCCTCTTTTGAAAAGGGGGTCGGGAGCACCAGCTCATTTACATTTAAAGGGACACACACAAAAACAGTGCGTTTTGGCTCATTGGTATTTTGAGATTTCACATACAAACTCTGGGAACATCAGAGACTTATTTTACATCTTGTAAAAAGGGGCATAATAGGTCACCTTTAAATGAGTTCAAAAGTCAAATAAAGAACCAAAAAATATGTATTCAATTTATAGTTTATGCATATAGAATTCATAGTCTATGGGAAGATTGTTTTAAGTTCCCTTAAATTAAAAGTTGTTACTTTTTTCAAAGCCTCTTAACTATTAAAAAAATGGCTTTCATTATACTGTAATGTTGAATGATTATAATTAAAGACTAAAATTGAGGGGAAAATGCATTTAATATAGACATCAGTAGTTGTATTTGTATCAATTATACTGGCCTTTTAATAGGACTACGTAGCAAAAAGATGCATTTAAACATATTTAGAATATGCCATCTTCTTATTACTACATTAATTTGGAGATTCAGTATGAAATTATGAAAATAATATTCTATTAATTATGCAATGAATTGTGATTAATTATTATTATTTTTTTTAATTGATTGACAGCACTATTTTTGTTACACAGCAAATTAAAGAAAAACACTCTATGAAAGTTGACCAGAGATGAAAATCCAATAATAGTAAATAGTGATTCCAATGTATATATATATATATGTATATGTATATGTATATATATATATATATATATATATATATATATGCATAGCATATATTGCATATAAAATAGCATATTCTTGTTTGTGTTTAATCAGAGGGTCAAGTCTTCATGGTTGGACCAAAGGTCACCTTAGATAAAATCCCTCGACTTGACACAACAAATTCTTCTGTGGGCATTGATCTCATTGGGATTGCCAAGAACAACATTGAAGGTATGTCAAATGTTTCTGTGTGTAAATTTGTAGAAAGAGACATCATGCCAGGCCCGGTTTCAGAACCAAACCACTGAGGGTGCTTCTGAAAATTGTGAGGGTGCCCACAAATAATATTAATCCTAATTTTCAACTGTGTGAAAATAGTATCACCAAATACGGCTTAATTTCAAAGATGTGCAATCTAACATAATAGATAAGGGATAGGCAACTTCGGTCCTGGAGGGCCACTGTCCTGCAGAGTTTAGCTCCAACCCTAATTAAACACACCTTAACAAGGCAATCAGTGTTTTCGGGATTACTAGATAGATACAGGCAGGTTGAGTGCTGAAGCTAAACTCTGCAGGATAGTGGCCCTCCAGTACAGTATTTCCCTACAAAAACAAAAAAACAAATCCAAAACCTTGCAAAAACGAAAAAACAAAATAACAAAAAAAAAAAAAAAAAAAAAAAAAACGCCACACACACTGTGAAAGGTTATATGCGCATTTAGTCTACTTTTTTTTTTTTTCACATATTTTGCACATTTTGCTGTGCCATAGCAAGATATGGGGGTAAAATTCCCCTCCCCTGTATGATTTTTTTTCCTTTTATATACCATATAGTTTAGCAATATCACACGAAGAGTGCTGGTTTTCCCCCAAATATTAGTACGACTGCAAATGTAATGATGATTTTATACTGCGTTTGAATAAACAAGAAGTTAATATTAAGTAACTTACAGACACAATAGGCTACTGCCTTTTTTGTTTTATTTCGCCAATGAAATAGTTTCCAAACAAAGCCACAGCAGAACTGCTTTGCCTCTCTAAGCAAAATTGCCACTAAACTGGACAAAAATGCACAAACAAAATAAATCTGTTACGTCTATTGCTAACAAAGTGAAAATGAATAGAAAGTGTTCATTTTAGGCGCTTTTACAGTGTTGCGCATTATAACCAATCACACACGATTCTGTTGAGCTTAGGAATGCAATAGCCAATCAGAGGCGTTCAGCGTTTCGCAGTGACAGATTCAGTGATTATAATGATAGTATTGCTATACAGTAGATCAAAGTTTAGTGATAATGTCATTTCTGTACATAATTTATTCGCCGTTTGAATAACCGAAGGAAGTAAACATTATAAATTTCTAATGTTTTAATTAAATGGTAATCACATTAAATACAAATTCAGTACCATTAAACATATTTTACATGACACCCATGTCTGATTCTTGCATAAAAAGACAGGTTTATGATGTTTGTATTTAATAGATTTGGCTGCTTTTAGCCTTACCCTGGAGCTGGTTCACCCTCCGCCTATGCATCAAAGCATGATGAAAATAATATCATAATTTGAAAGATCGTGTTTATGCATTAATTTAGCAAATTTGTGTATGTGTGTGCAGCTGTCTGTGTGTTTATTGATGGTGAAAATTAATACGCTATTAATAATTTTATCTAAGGGTGCTTTCACTTTTGTTTGGGGCTGCTTAGAACCAGGCCTGCATCATGCTATTACAACTGAACCACATTTACTTACTTTTGTGAGTGTTGTTTTTGTACTAACATAGTATATCATGAAAACTTCTATTTCTGTCACACAGGATCAGCTGCTGTGGCTTTCATGAGCTACGTCATGATGGAGAATCTACTGAAGCCAGACTTCTTTAACACACCAGAAGACACGATTAAAACCATGATGTCCACTGTGATCTCAGCTACTCTTCCCAAAACCACCAACACTAACCTCACCAAACCAGTCAACTTCACCTTCAGACACATCAGAGTGAGACACTGAAATGTGTTTGTCCAACCTGAGAACTGATGAACATCTGGAAACATCTAATATTCAGTGTTCTGATATTTTCTTCTTCTTTTGCAGGAGTTTGATCCCAACGGTTCTCTGTCCTGTGTGTACTGGAATATCAGCGAGTGGATTGTAGATGGTTGCTCTGTTTTAAAGACCAACAGCAGCTACACTGTGTGTTCCTGTGTTCATCTGTCCACATTCGCTCTCATCATGCAAACCAGCCCCCCAAAAGAGGTACAGAACATTTCTAGTGAACACTGAAGAACAGCACAGATTTGGCAGTCATGTTCTCTGACATGTTTTCTCAGAGTGACTCACTGCTGGAACTATTGAATTTGGTGTGTGTGATCGTGGGGTTGGTGTTCTTCAGTTTGGCCCTGTTGACCTTTGCCCTTTGTCAGTGGAGTCCTGGAGTGATTAATGTGGCTCGAATCCACATCTGCATCAGTCTTCTGCTGGCTCACCTTCTGTTGCTGCTCACAGAGCAGTTCCTGAGCTTCATACGGCGTCAGCAGGTGAGAATGATGAAGGAGCCCTACAGCTCAGAACAGCCTCACTGAGAATCATCATAACCCACTCTCATGATCTCCAGGTGTTGTGTGCCGTGATCTCAGGCCTTCTGCACTTCTTCTTTCTCTCCGGCTTTGTGTGGATGTTCATTGAAGCTGTGCTGCTCTTCATTTGTGTGAAGAACCTATCACAGATCAGCTCCAAGAAGAGGGAGGTGCTTAGCACTGGATTCCTGTGTGTGATTGGATATGTGGTTGCTCTGGTTGTGGTGTGTGTGTCTGTCGGTCTGGTTCCTGAAGGCTACGGCAGTGAACAGTGAGTTGTTTTTGTTATCTAAAAAAAAAAAAAAATAAACATTTTCTTTATCAAACAACATTTAAGGCATGAACAAGATTGAAATCTGTTATATTTCAACAGTCAGCATCTGAAATAGCATTATTTTATTAATTTGATTAATTGTTTTCCTCAAAACAGCTGCTGGATTAAACATGATAAAGGTTTTATCTGGAGTTTTCTGGGTCCTGTGTGTGTCATACTAGCAGTAAGTTCTGAATATAAACATTTTTCACATGGACTGTTGAAGCCAAAAAATAATTTGATAATTTCTTCTTTTTCTGCAGTTAAACATGATTCTCTTCATCAAGATCTTTATCACTCTGAACTCAACTCTCAAAACACTGAATGCTGAGGTTTCACAGATGAAACAATCCAAGTAACAAACAATATGATCAAAACACTGTATAAATAAAGAACACATAGTCAATGAAGACACATTAACTCTCTTCCTCTATTTCTCTGCAGGGTTTTGGTGTTTAAAACACTGGCTCAGTTTGTGGTTCTTGGTTGCCCCTGGATTCTGGGTTTCTTCACTAATGGCAGTAAGGAGCTGGAGATCATCTTCCTGATCTTGAACTCCCAGCAGGGAACCTTCATCTTCCTGATCTACTGTGTTCTCAATAATGAGGTCAGATTTGTTTTCATCCCTATTCTTTAAATAAACCACTAAACCCCCAGAGACAGTAGCAGTACAGTAATTTCTTACCTGTTTATTACAAACAAACTCCATTCTGTTTCATGAGTTTCAGAGGTTAAACTGATATCATGAAGTCACTCAGCTCCTCTCGTCTCATTCTTGTTCAGGTCAGGCAGCAGTACAGGAAGTTCTTCAGATGTCTTTGCTGTGTCAAACAACACTGAGGTCCACAACATCATGTTCAGGAAGTAAAAAATCTGCTGAAGTGCCATTATTATTCAACTTTAGTTTCAGCTCCTTTCTGTAAATGATAAATAATGTTACCAGTCTTTTGATGTTACAGCTGTAAAAACTATTGATGTAGAACTTCTAAACTGTTTCATTTAATCTGTTATACATGTAAGATTTTCTTGGTTATGGGTGAAAAGCATTTTTTTAGAGACTTTACAGACACAACATGTTCAGTTAAATGCTGGCAAATAAAAAAACTAACATGACATACAGTTAGATATTGAGATATGTCAAATAATTATTAAATGTATTAATCTTGCACACTTTAACATGACATACAGTTAGATATTGAGATATGTCAAATAATTATTAAATGTATTAATCTTGCACACTTTTATTTTATTCATTTATTTTTTGTTTGTTGAGCTCAGAAAGTTCCCAGAAAGGGAATGACTGTTTCTTCCGTAAGGACCTATTTTATGTTACTTTTAATATTCAAATGTCAAAATATATTATCAGCTCGGAGTGTAACAGGTTTTATACTGGGTTTACCTTTAAAGCTAAACTATTGAAATAACTAAATGAACAGCTGCTGTCTCCAATTCAGTGACTCTGTATTGTCAAATGGCTTGTATTTTTGCATTAAAACGTGAATGATGATTGATTTTTGCTTTTGCTCAAGGTTTAATTATATTAATGGATTTTTATTTATTTATTTATTTTTGTAATGAAGTTATGCCTTAACAAACAATGTGATATGATAAGTGCATATGCAAATGTTTTTCCACATTCCACAAAAGCCCAGAAAAGCTCTATATAACAGACTGACTCTAATTTGAGAGGAATGTTCTATTTATTTATTTATTTTTTTAATCCAGCCATCTTGTGCAACATCTTTTGTATTTAAAGTGTTTCATTCAAAAGCCTTAACTGTATATTCTGCTTGGTTTTCTCAGATATGTCTGTTTAATAATCAGTGAATCTGATTACAAGGTAGCCATTGATAAAGAGAGGTGTGATGTGGGCTCTCTCGGACTCGTTGAAGGCCAGTCGTACTGTGTTCTGATCATTTGTAGAGGCTTGATTGTACATGATGGCAGTCCAGTATAGAAATACCAAGAGCTTTGACAAGAAGTTGTGTGTGTGGTTGAGTGCTGTAGAAGTGAAGGAGAAATGGCTCACAAGAAGTGTAAGGGGATGAGGTCTAGAGGGCAGGTTATAAAGGATGACTGAAGTGTTAAGATATTTCTGCATCAGCGAGGGCAGAGAAAGTGGAGAGGAGTTTGTTAGCTGAGAGTGTGAGTTCCTCTTTGTGTGAAGCTCAGAACTGACGGCTAATGGTTTTAGTTTTTTTCTGTGAAGAATTTAGCGAAATCATCAGATGTTAAAGAGGTAATGGAGAGGGACAAAGGATGTAATATTTTAAAGAGTTTTCATATGTCTGAAGCAATGTTGATCTTGTTGTGGAATATTTCTTAGTATGGACTTTGACCAAAAATGATAAAGCAAACTTAATATGATGCAAACCTGCAATAATTAAATATGTTAAATAACACATATCTATTATATATTAATCCCATTTTATTAACCACTATCTTTGCTGTTGACCTTTGATGGTCCAATTCACCCATAAACAAAAATGACTTTAGATGAACATAACATTTGTGTTTCTTTTTATTTATTGCTGAAGAGCGAACTTCTCCTGCGTTCTATTCTTCATTCCATTCAGAATGGCAGCACAGCTGAAAGGTTTGACTGAACTGCGCCCTCTACTGTACAGACACAAATTTCCTTTAGCCTGAGGCTTATTCATTGAACTTGTGGTGTGAAAGGGCCATCAAAAAAGTACGGAGCCCCAAACATGGCATACAGGAAAAAATAGTAGGCTAAATCGTGTGCACAATTTACTATTTCGTTCACTCGATTTATAAATTGTGCACATGATTTATAAATCGAGAGAACAAAATAGTAAATCGTGCGCATGATTTAGCAAATCAAGGGGAACGAATTAGTAAATTGAAGGAACAAAATAGTAAATCGTGCGCACAATTTATTTATTTTTTCTTGCATGTCATGTGTGGGGCTCCGTAAATAAGCAAGCCCAGCCCAGATTTAAAACGTAACTCAAAAGTAATGTAACTCATTACTTTCTGTCAGATCCCCAGGCTGATCTGTCATTTTTTTTCCTGTTTGTGTTGTTTGACAGCTTACCACACATTTTGTTGCCATTGTGGCGTTCAGTCTCGCTCTCTTGTTTTTCCATTCACTATTTTGTTATTGTTTCATTCCCATCTCCCGTTCAGAAGGCCTTATTAAGTTTTCCCTATTTAGTCTCATTGTTTGTGATCTGTCAGTCCGACCAAATGTAGTCACTGTTTTGCCGTGTTGTTTTTGACTCCTAGTCAGCTTTGTTTTTATCCTTTAGTTTCTGTTTTCCTTACTCCTCTGCTTCCTTACTCACTTTGTAAATGTCATTGAGCCTTTTGCCAGGTTTATGGGTTGTAAGCCGTTTGTGATCGAATAAAGCTAGGAGAGAGTAGAATGTTGAAGTCTCCAAATGAGGACAGCTTCTCATCCAGCTCCTCTATAAAGGGACCCAGTTGATTGTGAGAGCAATAAATTACTACAATATGGAGTTTTACAGGAGTTGTTACAGTAACAGCATGAAATTCAAAACAATTATTACATAGAGAAGAGTGGACATGTGACAGAGTGTTGTTGAGAGTCAGCAGGAATGCACTGAAAAGACATGTTGAATGGGGAAAAAGAGAGTGGAAAGAAAGTTGGGAAAGAAAAAGACACTTAAGTGCCTTGTCTGTGTCCTTGTTTGGTGGACTCGTGCAGGTAGACTCTGCCTGCAGCTGCCAATGTAAGTTAAAACAGACAAAAACCCGATAGGAAATGACATATGGCATTATGTGGAAAATCTAATAATACACTTCCAAGAAACTGGATATGTAAGTTTATTTTTACATTTGTATGTTAATTTGAATTTAAAAACATTGGACATGTGATAACATTTTCTTATCAGGGTGATGGGCTGATAACTTCTCTGTAAACATCTGAACATAACATTTTTTTTATTTTTATTTATTTAGTTAAGCAATTATTTAGTTTTGTGTCTGGTGAGGGATCACTGTATGTAAGTTCACATCAGGTAAGCTGTTTCTGATCATAATTATCCTCATCAGTCTATTTAAAAACACGTATTGATGTTTTATCATGTGTAGTTACAGTTGATTTGTGAGTATTCTGCAGTTGGCTAATTTGGCATTTGGCGTTAAGGATTTATCTTTATGAATTTTTAAGGATATAATCTTTATGAAATACTCCAGAGTGCTTATAGATCTATACCAGTTTTCATGTGTGATGTTTCTGGAAAAACTATTTGTGGTTCTAAGAGAGAACATCCTCTGGGAGAACATTTCTTTAAAAACATTTTTTCATCCTTTATTGCATTATGTTTTGACAAAAACCTGTGTAAAAGGTCCATTTTAACTCTTGTAACAAGGAAATACATACATTTTGTGGAATATTTTTATGTGTGAAACACAAAGAAAACAAACTTTTTTTAATGTCATGGGTCAGAGCCAAAGCTAATTTGTTTATTCTTTGTTAAGGAAGCTTGTCCTCTCAACTTGTTTGTGGATACAGAGAAAAACACATACTGTCCAAACTGACAATGGCTTACTTTCATGAAAGTATTTTTATTGACTTTAAAGGTTGGTTCTTATTGCTCCAAAACTTTTATGAAATGAACTGCGGCCATATGATGAATGTAGTGCTGATAAAATCAGAACTGTGATACATTTCAAGACATTTCCAGTTGTTTTTAATGTCTCTTTTCTTCATATTTCAGCTGTTTTAAAAGGACTGAATACCATCTCTGTTATTCTGTGTAAGTCTAAACAGTGTTTTTTGATTTTGTGTCTGTAGATGAATGAGACCTCTAGAATTCCTGAATCAGTTGGTCACGTGTTCATATTAATAAAACTACAATGTGATTGAGTTACTCACAACTACTACCACAGCCACTCACAACTTTGACCACTTCTTTCATTCAGATGTCTGAACTGTGGCATTAATGTGGTAGACAGCTGAATTGAAGTTTAATTGTTCACCCTCATGTCGCTCCAAACCCGCAAGATTTTGCATGTATAATATTCTGACCATTTTTTGATTAAGTGAATGGAAACTGAACCTATGAGTTTCTAAAGTATCCTAAATATAATCCTATGAAATCAAAATAGCTTTGTGAGAAGAAAAGGCTGAAATTTAAGTTGCTACAAAAATGGTGCATATAATGGTTGGTCATGTGACATGCGAGAACTAATGCTGTTGGCATCGCTTACGGAGATGGACTGCTCTCATTGTGGACCAGAAGAGGCTTGGTCGACCAAAATGTTTTTAGTCACTTAATCCCAGGAAAAAAAAAAACACACACACGAAGACAAGCAGTCCGTGACAGACAGATCGTTAACGGTTGGTCTATGTGGTAGGCTAGTACATCGGTCAGGACACCCAAATGCTCGCCTATCATTCATCAACATCAAATATGGCTTATCATCTGAAATATGTAATTATTATCGATTTTACATGGTTGCTCAATCTAATGTTAGGCCAACCTAGAAAAATGTGCACTATTCAAGTACTCCTCGCTGCAGACTGTAGCGCGGTGACGTCACGTATGTGTTTACCGCACATGCGCAGAGTGACGTAAGGTATGCCTATAAAACGCATGCGCAGTAACGTGGTGGTCACGTTTACGCGTGCGCGCTGTACTGACTGGCATTAATGTGCATGTCCAGGTTTATTCACTTCCGGATGTTCGTAAGGTATGGTGGATTTGAGATTCGGTGGCAGTAAAGTAAAAAAACATTTAATTACTTTTGTTTTCTTAAAAATGTGAATTTGTATTAATGGCTTTTAATTATAAGGATGCTTTGGTCATAATCATAGAGCGTGTCATTGCAAATGTGTGCGATTTCAAAGATTTATGATATGTTTTATGATATATTATTTGAAGTGACAGGGATTCTGCTGCTCTTTCAAGGGTCTTTAAAAGTCTTATTTCGCCTAAAATGAGCCTTTAAAGATGTCTTGAAAATGTCTGTAAAAAGTATTTGAGTGTCTGTCTCTTTTCATCTCTCTGTCTGTCTCCTCTCAACTATCTGTTTTTGTTTTTCTCTGATAGACTGTATCAGAGGCTCACAGGCTCGCCAGCTCCTCTTCTTCCTCAGGACACTGAAGAAGAACCAGCTGTCTTCAGCCATCCTGGTGAACTTTTACCGGTGTGTGTTCGAGAGCATCCTGACCAGTTGTATCACAGTCTGGTACGGGGACTGCTCAGTGGCTGAAAACCGCCCAACAAATCACAGGGACACCACTTCCTGCTCTTGAGGACATCCAGTGGAAACGCTGTCTACGTCGAGCTCGCAGCATTCTTAAGGACTCCTCTCACCCTGACCACAGACTGTTTAACCTCCTGCCCTCCGGGAGGCGCTTCAGGAGCCTCCGGACAAGGACCAGCAGATTCAGGAACAGCTTTTTCCCTACCTAACACCATCCTATAATATATTTAAAAATACATCACCCCCCCCCCCACACACACAGACTCCTCATCACTACATCTGATTTACAAACAAGCAAAAAACAGTAACTTGTTATTACTTGAACTACTGTCTGTTCATTCAGAATACTGAGTAATCCATTTGCACACTGGAATATTTTTCTATGCACTTTACTGTCCATTGCACTAGTGTAAATGATGTTCATATGTTCATAGTTTCTGCTTATAGTGTACATACACTTTTACATATTCCATCTGTATAGTATGTTAATAGTACACCTATCTGTATATCATGCTGATAGTATTTAAAATCTGTAAATTATGTCCACAATACTGCCTTATTTGTTTATTTATTGTACATTTGTAACATATTGTGGACACTGTATATTCTGTACTTACTGCTTATTGCACTGCTGGTTAGATGCTAACTGCATTTCGTTGCCTTGTACCTTACATGTGCAATGACAATAAAGTTGAATCTAATCTAATCAAAAAAAAAAAAAAAAAAAAAAAAAAAAAATTGCCCTCAACTGTAAAATTTTCACATTGAAAAAACTTCAAACTTTCAGGCTATGCTTTCTCAAGCCAAGCCAACCTAAATTTTGATTTGACAAACTTTATTAATTTAGTTGACGTTAATGCTGGTTATAAATTAAATCAATTTACAGACAAAGCAAATAACACTTTTTCTAACACCATCCTATAATATATTTAAAAATACATTAAAAATTTTTTTCCTTGTATGGCTCTTCTGCCTTTCTTCAAGATGATTTAATATTGCTTTAATATTGTTTGTTCTTTTATGTAAATTAGGTGTCGTGAAGTGGAGTGCATTTTCTGCACAATACAACCAGAGTTCCTTGTTGCAACTTATACTTATTGCAAATAGTGGCAAATATCTGCACCTCAGTATTGTAGTACATTATAAAACAGTATGCAATAATAACTTATTGAGCGTAAATTATAATTTTAATTCAAATTATTAAATGGATGCCACCTTATTGGGACAATAAAACCCTCCCTCACAACTTTTTGATTATTTCCTTCATTTTTATTGAAAATAAATGCTTTTCTGATGTGATTTGAAATTTGAAAAAGGAGAAAAAAACTTTGTCAAAAGGCAGACTCAAACCTGGGTTGATTGCATCAAATTGTAATCAACAGACATTTCACCATCTGCACCACTAGAACTGACTACTGCTCTTCATCTGGTATAATCTTGACTAGCCTAATAAGAAATATATAAGGTGCCATTAAAGTGTAATATTACAATATACACAGTGAA
Source organism: Cyprinus carpio (assembly GCF_018340385.1). Lineage (NCBI taxonomy): Eukaryota > Metazoa > Chordata > Actinopteri > Cypriniformes > Cyprinidae > Cyprinus > Cyprinus carpio. The sequence continues at coordinate 34,739,490 of NC_056597.1, forward strand.
GTAAAGTGCAACAGAATGTTAATATATTGTAAATAAAATACTACCCAGATATTACAGTATAAACTCTGTAATTTTGTATAATTTTACCTCAGATGAAACATGGTTAAAATAATGGATATGTGCTGTTTGCTGTATTATATTTTACTGTTGTTTTTCCCGTCTTTTTTTTTACACCTTAATGTTCTTTAATACTTTAACATTTTATTAGAGTATTCTTTTAAGTATGCGCATGCATTTTAATGCACGCAAGATACGAAAACAACTAACGTCATCACGCAATGCAAACACACGCATGCGCTGTCACCACGTTAATGCGCATGTGTGCTATAGACATACCTGACGTCACTCTGCGCATGCACGGTAAACACATACCTGACATACGTACGTGACGTCACCGCATTAATTCACATTTATGTTGAGTTTAAGACCCGAAGCTTCAGAGAACAGTTTTATACCGAGTTTTCTAAAGTATTTACTAATTTCAATCTTCAACAGCTCCCACTGGCAACAGTATGAATCTAACACTAAAGCTCTTCTCCAGTACTGCTCAATCAATGATGTAATATTCTTCTTAACATCTTCAAAATGGAGAAGAGAATTGTTCAATTTCCAATAAGAAGGAGATGAGCTGAGATCAAGGGATGCAGAAAGACAAAGGCTAAGAGAGACTGCACTGTGATCTGTAAGAGGTGTAGCATGAATGCTGACCGATTTACAACTATTTGCTAGGCTTTGAGAAATGAGCCAGTAATCTATTCGGGACTGCTTAGAATGGTCCTTGCCGCTTGGAAGGGTTAAATGCAGAGCACCCATTCCGAGTATGGGTTACCATACTTGGCAAATGTCACGGCTTTATGATAACGGTGCGAGGTTTGGTGTTGTCACCTCTCCTCCCTAACCGATGCACAGTGTCAACAACATCAGGGTTCTTGCTCTTGGCCTCGGGATAAGTCTCGCTGCAGATATGAGTGACCTCGGATCTGATATCTTCATTGAAAGTCTCAGGCACTCCAAACAATCTCCACCTGCGGGATTCCACCTGCGAGAGTATCTCTCCAGATCAAAATGCGTGTTTCCCAGGTGCTCGTGAGACGTTCTTGATCTTAAAGCCTGGAATCTACATCTTTCACATTAGTTTTTAGATCTTGTACTTCGGCACACACAAAGTCTTCAGCCCTTCTATCTTCAGAGCATTGGCGATAATCATTCCTTCAAGTGCATCAGACCGAGTATTGATCAACGAGGAGAGTGTAGAAATGATGGCAGAGTCGGCCTGCTCGTTTGGACTTGAAGATGAACCTTTTTTATGAGCAGGTGGCTTGCTAGGAGTGACAGGGAGTGAAGTCACGCAGAGATCTAACTCGTTTACAGCAGGAGAAGCATAATCGTGGACATCCATGATGTCGATAGTGTCTGATCGCTCTTTGCGTTTGTCAAATGGCATATTAATGCTCCAGCAAATGTAAAGAAAAAAAAATACGTTAATACAGCTATACTTTCTTAATATGTCAAGTTTGGTCAGGAGCTCTGAAAACTTCGACTTAACAACACTTCCTTGTTGGCTTCACGAGAAAGCAACACTGACTACAACTATATCACTGCACAAGTACTCATCGCTGCAAAATGTAGCGTGGTGACGTCACGTACATGTATTTACCATAAATACACGTGCGCGCCGTACTGACTGGCATTAATGCGCATGTCCGGGTTCATTCACTTCCAGATGTTTGAAAGGTATGGAGGATTTGAGATTCGGTGGCAGTAAAGTCAAAAAACATTTAATTACTCTTGTTTTCTTAAAAATGTGCATTTGTGTTAATGGCTTTTAATCGTAAGGATGCTTTGGTCATAATCATAGAGCGTGTCATTGCAAATGTGTGCGATTTCAAAGATTTATGACTTGTTTTATGATATAGTATTCAAAGTGACAGGGATTCTGCTGGCCTTCAAAAGTCTTATTTCGCCTTAAATGAGCCTTTTAAGATGTTTTAAAATAGAGCAGAAAGACTTTATTAATATAAGTAATGCCACTGATGATTAAATGCATTGCAAAAAAATATATATATAATATTTGTAATCTTTTTCATGAACTAACATTATCAAAGATTTATAGAAACTGTAACAATTGTATTGTTCATTGTTAGTTCATGTTAATTAATACATTAACTAGTGTTTACCAATGACACCTTATTGTAAAGTGTTACCTCTTAAATTTAACTTCATATGACTTTCATCTGACTTTTTAGGGACACTGTCAGTGAGAAGAAATTCAGAGAAGAGACCCACTTCACGTGGCTAGATAGTTCTTTAACTCCTTAACATGTAGTGAGTACTGTACAAAGTGAGTGTCTGTCTCTTTTCATCTCTCTGTCTGTCTCCTCTCAACTATCTGTTTTTTTTTTTTCTCTGATAGACTGTATTGCCCTCAACTGTAAAATTTTCAAATTGAAAAAACTTTCAGGCTATGCTTTCTCAAGCCAAGCCAACCTAAATTTTGACTTGACAAACTTTATTAATTTAGTTGATGTTAATGCTGGTTATAAATTAAATCACTTAGGTACTTTACAGACAAAGCAAATAACACTTTTTCTAACACCATCCTATAATATATTTAAAAATACATTTAAAATCTTTTCCTTGTATGGCTCTTTTGCCTTTCTTCAAAATGATTTAATATTGTTTGTTATTTTATGTAAATTAGGTGTTGTGAACTGGAGTGCATATTCTGCACAATACAACCAGAGTTTCTGGGTGCCATGTTCACTGACCCAGTGCCTACGGTGCAGTGAGATATTTAAAGACTGTCCACCTGGGTATGAGGGGAATGGCAGGAGGGGAGTCCTGTGTGGGTTTTATTCATTCAAAGAATTTTAGACCTACCGCCCGACTGATTTATCAATCATTGATGTAAATTAAATAAAGAATAAATAGATGAATATATATATTTTTTTCTTGTGTCATGTCTATAGTCTTAATCTATATTTGTATTTACAATTATAATTTCTGTTTTGTTCTTAGAAAAAAAAAGATCACTGTTATTAGTTTGGTTTTTTGGAGTCACCATGCATAAAATGGGATGCAGACACTGAAAATATACTGTATGTAGTCAATTGTACTTAAAACTACTTTATTGGTTTAAATATTTCACATGCAGATTTGCCAAAGCAAAAGAAAAATGTCCAAAATTATACTTAATAAGTAAATAAACAAGAACCATGGCAGAGGAAAGATTAAAATAAGAAAGGCAGTGGCAGTGACTAAGTTAAAATAGGAGGATTTTCTGATATTTATACTACTTATTGCAAATAGTGGCAATTATCTGCACCTCAGTATTGTAGTAAACTATGAAACAGTATGCGATAACTTATTGAGTGTAAATTATAATTTTAATTCAAATTATTAAATGGAGGCCATATTGGGACAATAAAGCCCTCTCTCACAACTTTTTGATTATTTCCTTCAGTTTTATTGAAAATAAATGCTTTTCTGATGTGATTAGAAATTTGAAAAGGGAGAAAAAACTTAGTCAAAAGGCAGATTAGAACCCAAGTCGATCGCATCAAATAGTGAACGACACGTTTTACCATCTGCACCACTAGAGCTGACGACTATACTTTATCTGTTGTAATGTTGACTATCCCAATAATAAATATATAAGTTGCCATTAAAGTGTAATATTACAATATACACAGTGAAGTAAAGTGCAACACAATGTTAATATATTGTAAATAAAATACTACACAGATATTACAGAATAAACTCTGTAATTTCGTATAATTTTAACTCAGATGAAACATGGTTAAAATAATGGATATGTGCTGTTTGCTGTATTATATTTTACTGTTGTTTTTCCTTTCTTTTTTTCCACCTACGTCATGCACAATGCGAAACACCTAACGCCATCACGCAATGCAAATTACACACGCATGCGCTGTCACCACGTTAATGCGCATGCGTGTTATAGACATACCTGACGTTTTTTTACATCAGTAGTCCCATATTCCACCAATGTCTTTATACAGTGTGTGCAGATATATACTAAACAGAGTGTATCTCATATATGTATGCACACACATACACACGCAAACATATGTGACCTGTGCTGGCAAAATGAGCCTCAATTATTTTCACATTCTCCATTAAAAGACCTTCAAGATGATATATGATTTGTTGGAATCGGAGGAAAAAATGACTGAGTTACACCTGTTTGAAAGTCAGTTCTGAGAAAACTCAAGTTTTCTGAAGGTTCCAAACCAAAATCACCCAGCAACGTTGCACTGTTTCCTCCACTTCCTTTCTAAATATTAATTACTATATTAATAATCACAATATAGCCATCTTTTATTTGATCTTTTAGGGATGCAAACTTGTCACCTTTCGGTGAAATTTGTCATTTTTAATTCAAAATGGGTCATAAGAGTTACTTGTGTAGATCTGGTGAGTTTTTAAATTTGGTGAGGGGGGCTTTTTACAGTACTATTAGTACCAATTCAATTCTGTACCCAGTTGTAGTCAACCTCTTTTAAACACTTAAATCCTATAGAAAAACTGTGGATGGACTTAGAGAGAGCAGTCCATTGCCACTCACCATGGAATTTGACTGAAGTCGAGCAATTCTGCAAGGACTAATGGACAAATATTCTCCAATCTAGGTGTGCAAAGCTAGTACAGATATGTCCAAACAGATTAATGGCTGTAATTAAAGCAAAAGGAGGCTCTACAAGTATTAAATAAAGGGAAAGATGACTTTTCCAACCCTGTTATGTGATGAGAATTGAAATGTCCCTCTTACTGAGGAGGGTAAGAATAGAATGTTGTTATTATTCATGTAGGGTTGCGCTGAGCTGAGAAAAAACAAAAAACAATGATCGATTAAAAGCAGCTGCCAATGTGGGTTAAATATGCCAAAATCTGATATTAAATTACATGTGGCAATTTGTGGAAAGTTTGAAGATACACTGCCAAGAAACTGGAAATGTGAGCTTATGTAATTTGTATTCGTATTTGAATTTGAGAAGGAAACGGTGGACATGGTGTCAAATTTCCTTATCGGGGTGATGGACTGATAACTTCTCTGTAAACATCTGAAAACAGTCATTTGTGTCGGGTGAGGATCACTTTACATCACCTCACATCAGGTAAGAACCTTCTGCTCAATGCTCCTCATCAGTGTCTCTAAATCAAACATGTAATGATGTGTGATTGTGTGTAGTTACAGTTGATTAATTTAGGCTTTGACCTTTCAGTAAGTCCTTACACATTTTATGGATGCATAAATTTGCAACTTTATGAATTAACTTTATGAAACTTTATGAATTACTCCATCTGCACTAGTTTTCAGGTGTGATGTTTTTGGGAAACAGTTTGTGATTCTAAGATGATGATCATTTCTGGGAAAGCACTTCTTTAAGAGCATCATTTCATCCTTTATTGCATTATGCTTTGACAATAACTCTCCTCAATTTTGACTCTAAATGCTGTGGATTGTTTTCATGTGGGTTTAAAATGAAGAGGAAACAAATCTCAGAGTCAGAGTCAAAGCTAATTTGCTTTTCTTGTAACTGTTAGGGAAACTTGTCCTCTGAACTGGTTTGTGTATAACTGAAATACACCAGTGTCTCAAAACTGACAATGGCTACATTTCATAAAGGTGAGGTTTTTTGTCTTTAAAGGTAGTTGTTCTCATAACCTAAAAAACTTTATTACACAAACTATGCTCATACAGTATGATGAATGTAGTGCTCAAACGCAATCCAAACATTTTCAGTTGTTTTTAATTGATTTTTCTTAATGTTTCAGCTTTTATAAAAACACCGACTATCATCTCTGTTATTCTGTGTAAGTTATTTTGCTTTTGTTTCGGTACCAGAAACTGACAAAACCTGTATGAAACGACATGATAAAAGAGTAAATTACAATTGTCATTTTTGGGTTAACTGTAACTTTAAGTACAAGCGTCGACATTCACCTAGCTATCACGTAGATTCTTTGTGTGTTGTATTTTACCAGAGGACTACTTTCACTGTGGCCTTTGAATTTTTGTTGATTAATTTGTGGTCATAAATATTTTTTTATAGCAGATGTCTTTTTAACACTTAACTTGTCAAAATTCAAAATCTGTCACATGGGCGACGGCTTACAGCAGGTAATGTACTCTGTTGCTGACTGGGGTTTGGTCCCCTGGATATGCATGTCTGTAAATTTTTTAATTGAACGGAATAGCATTGATCACAAATCCTGCTGATTCACATGCTGCGCTAATTATCACTGTTCACGGGAGCGCAGCGTTGTCAGGTTTGTCCGTAACTCTCATTGACAGCATCTTACATATAAAGAGCAGTTTTCACACCTGCTGTCAAATGCTGTTCTTTAAAAGATTTGTATTCACTATTCAAATAATCCTGAAAAAAAAAGTTTAAGTATCACAGTTTCCACAAAAATATTAGGAAAAGCAAAAAACAGTTTTTCAGTATTAATAATATACTGTAAGAACCATTATTAATAATTGATCAAAAATACTGATCATAATTAAGCAGTAAATAAGCATATTAGAATGATTTTGAAATGAAAATAACAAATGACACTGGCACTTTTTTGTTAGCAAACATAAGGGGATGCTGAAAATTCAGCTTTGATCACAGAAATAAATAACAATTTTAACATCTTAATAGAAAAAAACTACTAATCGCCCGCTTAAAATACTGTATTTTTATGATCAGGTAAATTCAGCCTTCTTTATAAAAAGCTATTACTTTAATAATGAATGAATGAATAAAAAAAGAATGAATGAATGAATGAATGAATAAAAAAAATCAGAAAAATGTGACTCCATATTAATGTGCTGCTTTAATTGATGCACACAACCTTATCTTTCCCAACTGGCCGGGAATGTCCAGTGATGATGCTGCACACTCTCCTATTGCAGGATTTGATCTTCTCTAAAAATGAGCTGATAATTAACAGAATGCAGCGGCTTATTTTTTGATTTTTTTTTTTTTTTTTTTTTTGTGATGTGAACTTCGTTTTAAAAATCTCGGTGCAAATATAGCACAGGGAATTGAAGATCAGGTTTATGAAGTCTGTTTTTCAGCGACGACACATGTACATGGCACAAGTGTAAATGAAAATGTTTTTAAATCACAAACCTCAGTATAGATTTGCCAATTTACAGCTAAAACGCACAAAACTATGACCAGTATGTGTAAAAATCAATCCAGGCCCTTTTCAGAATTTTTCTTGACACAAGAAATCTCTACAACTCAGCCAAAACTGTAGCATGAGAGTAAAATTACAATTGTCCTTTTGGGTTAAACTGTCACGTTTGGTGTGTTTATTTTACCATTGGGACTACTTTCATTGTGGCCTTTGAATGTGGTTGGCCTCCACATCGTGTCACATGGGCATTAAAGGTAATGTACTCTGTTGCACAGGGAATAGCATGTTCTGTAGCTTTATTGAACGGAATGCATTATCCTTTATATATATATATATCATGACAGCACACCTGCTGTAGGCTGTATATATATATATAAAATACATAAATATGGTGCAAGGCTGGTGCGCAGTGTGATTAACAGATAGCAGTCAAAGAACCATCACCCACGTACAATCATGGCCTCATTTTATATATGGTGAGGGTGATTCTAATGATGTGACACTGGAAGCAACAACATTCCGATCAACCAATCAGAATAGAGATGTAACTTTTCAGGAAATATCTTTATTATTAGGCTTACGATCAGGGTTAGGTGCTTCTACACTCTTGTTAATCAGCTATCATTTCACACTGATTTTAGGAATAAATTATGGTGCTTCAGTTTTGGGTGAACTGAAAATAACAGGGATCAGGTTTATATCTGTTTTGCGAGGGATTTGAAAAGTTTTTAAGTCTATATATTTCATGGACAATAATGTTGATCAACAGGAAAATGTCTTCACTTGGGTGGGTTCTTGCCTCCACAAAAATTGTTTAATGCGGCGACCCTTTATTTATATATATATATATATATATATATATATATATATATATATATAAATATATTTCCTATATCATAGTATATATATGTGTGAGTGTGATTTCACCAAGTACAACATGGCACTTGAAAGCTTAAATCAGTGTGAACCACAAAAATTTCACACTGATTTTAGGCTTAAAAAAGATTCCTTATCATGCGCCCTTCTAGTAAGTATCATGCGCCCCCTTCTAGTGGACAACATTAATATCACAGCTTTCATCTCTAAAGTCCCTATAAAGGCAATTCAGAGAATTGTTTATAAACACATTAGAAATGTATTCCTGAAAACACATAACAAAGACTGTGAACAATGTAGTACTGAATTGTGGAGTTATAATTAAACAGTTTTTCACAATCTTTTGTGTTCAGTATTTTATTTTATTTTTTTATTTTTTTTGTGAGGGCCTGAAATCATGTCTCAATGACGGACTGGAGCTGCTAAGCATGGCCCCTCCTCTAACATTAATAACAAGAGTGCATTAGCATTACTGGTTGGCCAGCTCAATAAATGTCATTCAGTACACTGTAAATGTCTGTAAACTCATTAGAGTAGGTCTATATACATAAAGATACTGCAAGGTTTTTTATTTATTTATTTTTTTATGTAGGCTACTTGGGTGATATATAATTCACAAGTTTTAGTGCATCAAGTTTAAGAGCAACACAAGCTTTGCTAGAATAAATGGCAAAAATATGAATTCACTGAGATTTAAGACAATTTGACTGTTGTGTTCATGTTGTATTGTAATTTGCAAACCACTTCTGTTGCTGTTGAGGTGGGATTCGGTTAAGGGTAGGGACTGGTTTGGTGGTATGTGTAGGATTAATGGTGGGTAAAAGTTTAAGGCAGTGGTCTCAAATTCAATTCGGAGGGCCAAAACTCTGCAGAGTTTAGCTCCAGCCAGCTCCAACTCACACCTGATTGGAAGCTCCTAGTGATCATGAAGACCTTATTATCTGTATCAGATGTGTGTGTGGTTGGAGTGCAGAGCTGTGACCCTCACTGGTGTAAGGGATGGGTCAACAGTGTAGCTACAAATGTAATTACAGAAATTAATTACAGAAGAATTATATGCATTATATACATTACAATGTAAAAAAGGCAATGTACAATGTAAAAACATGTATGCACACAATACATGCATTGTATCAAATTATTTAAATCTAAATAGTATCAAATAGTAAATAGTATAAATATTATAAATAGTAAAAATAGTAAATAGTATTTATGGCCACCTAATATAAAGTGGGACCAATAAGTTTTTTATTATTTTTTTTTCAATGTTTATTACATTTACAAAATGTTCTACTGATATTATTGCAAGAACATTTTTGATAAAATTTGAGATAATGTTCAGAGAATGTTAGCCAAAGTTCTAAGAATGTTTTCTGTTAGCTATGTACATGTATTTATTGTGTTTACTTTTAGGTTACAATCTTCTCTTTCTCTCCCAAAACACACTTTTATATAAAAAAAACTATAAAAATGCATTTGTGTCTTCAACTGCACTTCCAGATTTTATAATAACATGTTTTTCAGAAACATGTTAATTTCTTGTAATATTTTCATAACAGCTAATCTGTCTGACCCCTGCTACAACTACACTGTGCTGGATGAACCATGGAGAGCCACCAATAATACATATGCTTCAGTCAGAAGGTGTGACCAGTCTGTCACCAGGAGCGGCTGGTATCGTCTCTTCATTAACGGTCTGAGCGCTCACGACACATGTGTTGCATATGGTAGCTGTGGCACTTATAAGTATTATGCACTGTGGATTCGTGGTGGACACCCAACCGTACAGGATGGAGTCGTCACTCGAGATGTCTGCGGTTACGATGGCCAGGTTTACTGCTGCTATTACGGGGTTTACCCCATTAAAGTCAAAGCCTGTCCTGGCAATTATTATGTCTATGAGTTGATTAGTCCAGCTCTGTGCAATTTTGCATACTGTGCAGGTGATTATATTTACATCAGCACTTTCTACACATTCATGATATTTGTGGCTCTGTTTATTAATCACTTTTCATCCAAATTTTCAGATGTTAGCAGCATTAACACCAGCTCAACAGCCGTAACACCAGTGACCCTCTCTACAGGTAACGCAATGCACTTTTTCTTATTGACTTGACTGAATAATTTCTAATGTACATACAGATCTGTGCTGCTGAATGGATGTGTGCTTGTGTTGCAAGAAAAAAAAACATTAACATTAAAAATAACAAACAATATAAAAACAAAAAAAACCACAAACAAAAATAATAAAAAATATGAGCTATATATGGTAATATATATATCTATATATCTGGTGTGGCATGAATACAACAAGAAGGTGCTTTTGAAGGACTTTTTAATAAAAAATGGAGCATATTCTTAAAATAAGCAAATATTATCTGTTTTGTATTCTGTTAATCAACATTTATAACTATTAATACAATAGCAATAATCAACAATAAATATTTGTCATAATATTGCATCCCCCGTAATGAGTTCAGGGAACACTTATTCACTATTAACTAACGGTAATACTTTAGAACAGGGAACACTTATTCACTATTAGCTACGGACTTTTCCCTCAATAAATTCCTAGTTTGCTGCTTGTTAAGAGTTAGTTAGGTAGTTGTTAAGTTTAGGTATTGGGTAGGATTAGAGATGCTAAAAAATGGTCATGTAGAATAAGGCATGAATATGCGCTTAATTACTACTATAAATGGCTAATATTCTAGTAATAACCGTCGTGCTAATAAGCAACTAGTTACGAGCCCATAAAAGAAAGTGTTGCCCTATATACTTGTACTGTAAGCTGTTTATGTATATTCATTTGTCACATACAGTACATGCTTGCTGTCTTTGAGCAGCATTAAATCAGGTCTGTGTAAAGGTGGTGATCGGGTTCGGAGACAGGGACACCAAATAAATAAAC